>NW_006239087.1:1277047-1288640 GCF_000226075.1 Solanum tuberosum | reverse complement strand
GAAGGGACTTGGAGTTCCAAATTGATGACTGGTTTTTCCTGAAAGTGTCACCTATGAAAGGGTTGATGAGGTTTGGCAAGAAAGGAAAGCTCAGCCTTATATATGTAGGCCCTTACAAGATTTTGAAGAGAGTTGGTAAAGTGTCTTATGAGTTAGAGTTGCCAACAGAACTAGCAGTAGTGCACCCAGTCATCCACATTTCGTTGTTGAAGAAGTGTGTGGGTGATCCAGCATCTATAGTACCTTTAGGAAGTGTCGTTATGAAGGATAGTCTCACTTATGAGGATGTGCCAGTTGAGATTCTTGATCGTCAGGTTCGAAGACTGAGAAACGAAGAAGTCGCTTTAGTTAAGGTTTTGTGGAGGAGTCAGTCTGTAGAGGGAGCTACTTGGAAAGCAGAAGCAGCCATGAAGGCCAAGTATTCTCACCTCTTTCATTTCGATTCCACTCTAGCTTGAGGTAATAGTTCCTCTTCAGTTTTTCAGACATTCATGTGTTTATTCATTCTTAATTAGTATCATGTTTCTTTAGTCTATACTTGCATTTTCAGCGTATTTGCATGTTCTTGGAACTTAGTTAAGTCAGAAATCAGTTTCCAGTGCTTAGTAATAGGATTTGCAGCTCTTACCCTTCCTATTCAGCTATTTTAGTCTTCATTCGAGGACGAATGTTCCCAAGGAGGAGATAATGTAACACCCCATATCCAAAAACAGACCTTAATGCAGATTTCCAGAAGTGGCAGGTGCAACCCACGGTTGCCACCCATGGACCGTAAGGTCACCCACGGCCCGTGCTGGTGGTCCGTGGTTCGCATCTGCAACCCTCCCCAGAAACTCAGACAAAAACCATTCTAAGGAATGACCCACAGTAGGACAAGACGGATCGTGGATTAGTCGACGAACCGTCGATCCGTCCGTATGTCAAGAACCTCAGAACCTAGTCTCTGAAGTCGATCGATGGACTGACAGGACAGATCGTGGATCAGTCAACGGATCGTTAATCAGTCCATAGGTCAAGACCCTCAAGACCCCTCCGAATCCATCCTCTGAAGTCGATCGACGGACTGACAGGACGGATCGTCGATCAGTCTGTAGGTCCAGACCTTTAAGATCCCCCATAATCCATCCTCTGAAGGCAATTGACAGACTGACAGGACGGATCATTGATCAGTTGACGGATCGTCGATCAGTCCGTAAATCACGTTAGCATATTTTAAGTCATGGGTCATTTGGTCTTTTCCCCTATGCATTGGACATCTAAACTACGTCGTTTAATCCCTAAACTACGTAGTTTTGGTTAGTTTTTGCCTAGTAAACAGCTATAACTTACCTAAGTTAGATCATTCATCAAAACTTAGAAAAATTAGAACGTAAGAGAAGAAAGAAGTCAAGAACCCTAGTTCAAGAACGCAGCAAGGTTCCATTAGTTCCAACCCCGAAATCGAAAAATTTCTCCGTGGAATTATTCACCAGGTATGTGGGATTTCACTTGTGGGTTCCTTTCACCCATTAGGTCCCTAAAATTCAGTCAGATTCTAGATTCCTTTAATATTATCTAGACCTAGGGTTTTTACAATTGCGAAAGATCATTATGATCTTGTTGGTTTAATGTTCCTAATCAAATTGTCATGATTTTAGTAAGGTTTTGCTTAGATTCCTTCATAAATTCAGAACCCTAGCTATGTAGTTCTGTTAGTTCATGAATTGCACATACTAGGTCAGATCATTCAGTTATACATGCTCCAGTTATAAATGTTTCATTATCAGTATATTAATGTTGCATTCTCAGTTTGCATGTTAGTATTTTGAGCTATCAAGTATTCCAGAAATCCAGTCATAAACTGTTAATTCCATAATCAATTGGGAGTAGCTTAATACCGAGTGGACTAGGGTTTAGCATACCTGAATAGTCCCCGAATTACGTGCCCTTGTAGGATAAGTCCCCTTTGTTGGGCATTACATTTTAGTGATCACGCCAGTATGCCTCTATACCTCTGACAGGGTATATTAGGTCCTCTCGATGGGTCGTATACATTATACTCCACATTTAACTCATGTGGTCTTATGTCGATTATTAGTAGCTCCCACAGTACAGTCAAATTCTATTGCATTGACCATGTTATCAGTTACAGTCAGATTTCAATCTCAGCATGTTATAAACTTGGTCATTACTTTTAGTAGTTCATGATTCAGTGTTTTCAGTTTAGTATCATGTTTATATCTTATCATTGCTCAGACATTATGCTTTGGTTCATTTATCTTATTGTTCAGTTTTACTCTATCCTGCATGTTCAGTACCTTTCAAGTACTGACGCATACTCGGTGCTACATTTTCTCATGATATAGGTTCAGGTCCTCAGAAGTCAGATCACGTATAGATCGGTTCCCAATCTTCAGTTCAGCAGCATCAGTGGTGAGTCCTCATTCTTCGAGGATAGTTGACATGATTATCTTTCTTGCTTTTAGCTTAGTTTTAGTTTTTGCTAGATTTAGCTGGGGAATGTCCCAACACTTCTAGTCAGTTTAGAGGCTTATTTCAGACTTAGTTAGATTCATCTATAGTGTTAGAGTTTGATTTTTCATTTGTACTCAAACTCACATTTTTCATATATTCAGATTTAGCATATGGGTATTCCCCATCATTTTAGATTATTTACATGATTTAGCTTCCGCATAGTATTTATTGATTCATTTGCTTTAGTATGCTTATGATATGCCAGCAGGGTTAGCTTGGGGTCACTCGTGATCCTAGGTCCCGTGTCCGCGTCCAGGGAGTAGCCTCGTGGAGTGACAAATACGGAAATTAGTAACTCTCAGACTTCCAGTTCTCTCATATTCATTATTACAAAAGATGGGAATGATCAATCACAGTTCTATAAATTTTTGAATTATGGTACGACAAATCATATTCATTCACAGATAAGCAACCAACAATGGTCCTCTTATGAAACCCACACCCAAGTTGTTAGTGTGTTGGAACGTGACACCCGATACAATAATGTATCAAAATATGACATCCGATCATATAATGTGTCCAAACATGACACCTAATCCAATTATGTGTCGGAACGTGACATGCGATCTAATTATGTGTCAGCACATGACACATGATTTAATCAACCACAATCACAAACACAATCAGCACCACAATAAATGATTTAAACACTTGTATCATACCATTAGGTAACATGCTCCTTGCATGCTACGGAATCACAAGTTGTACATTCATTATTTATTTCATCTTTCCCTATTCACATACATGCATGAATACAATAGAGTAGTTAGCAGACATACATAACACTAATGGGAAATCCAACTATCACCTACCCCTAAATTCACAAGATAAGTCCATCCACACGGTACACACTAGTTCAAACCAAAGGGATCATACTTACTATTCTTCCATCTTCGTGCATGAAGGGGTAAACATGTAATCTCTAGTCGACTTACAATATATTAGGGATGGGAACGAGTTATCAACTACTCAATAAAGAAAACATAGCCTACCTGGGCACCAAGCAGCTATATGAGTATTGTAGCTTGATTCCTGACTTCTAGACAATGAAACAATAGAGGCAGGCCTAGAATCTGTGGGCTATAGCCTTTCTTGCATTAGAATATTTCCTCTCCCTCCTCCCCAAATATAACACCTCGAAATCTAGTAGGCTAATCTAGGGCTAAGTGAGAGGGCAAAAGCCAAGGAAGGAAGCTTGGGCAGCCTTCACCAAGCACTGCCTCACCTTTCACGGCCACTATGACGCCTAGTGGTAGGGACCACGGACTGTGGTGATGCTCGTGGTAGGCGGGGCAGTAGCTAGGCTAAACTGTACCAGATAGGACCCTTCTCATGAGCCACTAGACGGCTCGTGAAGGCCACCACGGTTGTGGACTTGACTTAGTTTTTAGGGGTTAAGGGGGTGGTTATCAACCCACTGGTCAGGTGACCACGGCAGCCACCGCGGTTCGTGAGAGACACCACGGTTCGTGAAGCTGAGCATGGTGGTGGTTCAGTAGTTTTAGTTCAGTGGTTTTTGGGTCTTTTTCGGTTTTAATTAAAACAAAGCTATGCCATTTTGCCTAAGCCTACGACCCCTATATAAGTCATTTTAACCCCAAAACTCACCAATTCAAGTCACTATTTCAAAAACCCAAAAGAAATCCTAAAGTTCTTCTCCCCAAAATATTTCTCTCAAGAACTTGAAGAAGAAGAAAGGATTCAAGTTAGGATCAAGGTCAAGCCCCAATATACTCAGTTGAAGTTAAGCATTGGGCTTTGAGGTATGATATTTTTCATCCATGAAATCCTTTCATTCATGGAGTTCCCAAATTCTCTTATTTTCAAAGTTAGAAATGTCCAATTGAGTCAGGGTTTTCTTCAATTGTCATGGATTCTTTTCAATGTTGATTTAAATAATTGAATTATGATCACTTATGCCTGAATTGATGAAATACTATGATTTTATGATGATCTCCCCATGAACCCATGTAAGCCCCATGTTTTCAAGTTATGAATCATGTGATGTGGGATTTTGAATGTAAAGAGAGAGTTTATGAAATTGAGCATGTATTGCTAGCTTTACATGAATTTATGATGAAATCCATATCTAACCCATGTTTTCTAAGTATTAATGATTGAAAGTGGGTTTTGAACCTCAAGAGGTAAAAGATGGACTTATGCATTTTCTTATGAAATTTATGCAAATGTGTTAAGGGTTCTTTTAGAGTAAAGTACCAATGATGATGATGTTGTTGTGTTGTTGAAAGGATATTCTCATAAACACATACTAGAATGATGTGAAAGGTTTTCTCTCACATAATAAGGGTTCTTAGGTTGAAAGACTTTCTCACCTAGTAGAATCAAATATTAAAAGAGATTATGGACGGATGATCTAACGAGTTATCCTAATATGATGTTTTTAGCTTGGATTGGTTATCCAAGGATACCCAAGATCATGAGATAAGTCAAGACTTAATAAATACTCTGTGGGATTTATGCTTAGCACCGAGTGGATATTGATATGAGATGGAAGCCCTCACGTTAGTAGAGGCCGGATTTCTAGAAGCAATCTCTTGAGATTGAAGCCATCACATTAGTAGAGGTCGGGTTTCTAGTAACAATCTTTGTATTCCTTGAACAATGTGCCCCATAGGATGATAAGCTAGTGGATCCACTTAAGCTAAAAGTTAATGGTTCTACCTTCGGCAAGTAGGACAACCCTTTACGGTGTGGGAGACACCGGGGGATCATGTTATAGCTCACATGATCTCTATGTCGGTTAAGGCTAATTCCCCATATTAATAATGAACTAAAGTTAATTCAAGAAGTATCACATATGATTTCAAAGGTTTCAAAGATGATGTTAGCCTGCATTGACCATGGTTTTATGACTTATGTTTTCTAACCCTCTTATATCATGTTTTTAGCTTGGTCAATTGCATGTCATGAAATAAAATGTTCCTTTTAGCATGTTTTATACGTGGCTATAATACTTGGTACATTGTTTTGTACTAATGCATACTCTTGCCTACATTTTTCTCAAATGTAGGGTCCGACAGTCAAGGTCATCAGTTTCATGACTAGAGGTTGACTTGAGATACTTCTGAGCTTTGGTGAGTCCTCATTCTTCAAGGATGGACTTTCATTGTTTTAGTTTCTTTTCCTGTATTTCTCTTTTGGAGATGATGTATGCGCTAGGCCCAATTTCATTCTATTGTATTAGATGGTTATGATAAGACAAGTGATTTAGACTTCCACTTTTCTTTTATAAAACCTCTTGGACTTGGACTATTGTTTTGCTCTTATTGTTCTATTTCTTATGTTATGAGAGCTAAGTGGCTTGTATGGAGTCCTTTGGGGTTCTATACGCCCTGTTGCATTTAGGGGTACCCCGGGGTCGTAACACCAAGTCAAAAGCAGCCTTTTGAGGGTTTTTAGGGTGACCCTCATCTATTTTAGCACTTAAGGGAGGAAGGGGAAAATAAGAATTCGCATTTTTCAAATTCTTTTCCGACTATCCCGTTGTGGCGGAAACCATCCCGCTGTGGTGGTGCTACTATGGAAGGATTATTCCCGCTATGGCGGGATGGTACAGGCCCGAACAACTTAGTCTCATGAAATACAGTTTGGGTTGTTACAATAGATACCAATTTACCCCTCGTTCATCCCCAGATGATAAATGGAGGAGTGGGCACGAGTCGATTGGAGTACCTTGGAAACTAAAGGATTAATTTGTAACGGAACAATGAAAGACCATGTACCCCGAGAGTTAAGCATGAAAAGGACCTTGTCAAAGGGCTCAAATAGGAATAATGAGACCAAACATGAACAAAATATCTCCCTATTTTACCCAAACTAATCCCGCAATGGTAGCCGAGATCCTGTTGTAGCGGGACTCTACCGCCATGGCGGAAATGCGGGGGTCAGTTAAGAGGGGGGATAAATGGGTTCTCCCCATTTCCTCCAATACACACCCTCAAACTCCCAAAACTCTCTCAATCGCTTCGATCCGACCGTCAAAACTAAGGTAATGATCTCACTCCCTACTTTAATTGCTTCATTACTTGCTTAACAATGATTGTATGGAAAGAATCGATTGTGTAAATTTTCCTGTAGGTAGTGTTTTGAAATTTCAAGTGGGTTGCTTGATTTGATGCAGTAACTGTAGCATGGAAACTTCCCTTAAGCATCTTTACAATGTTCTTAGAGTAAGCATTACGGGAAAATAGGGTAGAAATATTCTGGAATGGGTGGGGGAAGTTGAATAGTGTTCTTGTTTGGCAACTTAGATTTCAACACCATTTAAGAGTGGAAATGCTAGAATCTTTGCATAATTAGGTACTAGGGTGATTTTGAAACATTGATCTAACGAAAATTTAGTGAAAATAGAGTTTTTGGGCGAAGAGGTGGCATGAACGCATCCCTGAAGCTTCGACCTAGATAAAGGCCGCCATGGTGGCCTTGCTCCCGCTGTGGTGACATCACCATGGAGGGATCCTAGCCGCCATTTCAGGAGGCCATGAACCAGTGGCCTCCCAGCCACTTCAACTAGAAGAATTTTCCCCCTTCCATTTGCCCATAGGGTCACCTAAATATGCTGAGTCCTAATATGCACATTATGAAATTGCAGGTTTGATAAAAAATGGTAGAATTCAATGAAGAAAACGTGCACTTTGTCTAGTTTCCCGATGCTGCAAGCTGGGAGAGGCATCATGACTACTGAAACACTAAATTTTTGTACGAAAGGGGTTTCTACTTTCTAGTCTTAACGGAGAAGGCTCCCACCTTCCACGCCCGACTAATAGAGTTAGGTTGGGGATCACTAGCGGAGGTTTCCCTATCGCGCACTCAGGCTGAGTGAGGCAGTTCTATGCCATCCTCCCAACTTTGTGCTGGGATGAACCTCACTCTGTCATCCGTATCATAGGAGTGGATGTCCCTATGAGCCCTCAATTCATCAATGCAGTGCTCGAGGTGCCGGAAGTCTCCAATGCTGAGTACGAGACTAGACTTAGGAAAAATGGATCTGGTTTGGGTACGGCATACACTAGTTGAGAATGAAAGTTAGGATTGTATCTACTAGGCTATTACAGAGCGAATCACCAACACTTACTGGTCTGTCGATGCAAAGAGGTGGGTGAATTTGGTGGCTAGGAGGATCAGCCCATTGAGAAATCGCATCGACGTGACTTATCTTAGGGCTATATTGGTGGCTTGTGCAGTGCAAGGAATCAGGATAACGTGGCGGCACAGATAGTGTCTGAGTGGAAAATGTTCTACCGAGGCAACAAAAAGGCATTCTTTTTATCGGGGTTGGTAACAGTGATGTGCAAGCGGGTGGGGGTGCCACTCCAAGACAATGACAAGGTATCACCCATGGATCCCCATTTCCATTCTCTTCTGATCAAGCGGTCCTCTTCCAAAGTAGGAAAGAAAATTAAGATGTGTGGGGCCAGGAGCAGCAAAGTCGGACGATAAGGAGGAGGACGATGATGAGGCCAATGACACCCCTTCTACCCAATCTCAGCCCCCACTATCAGGACATTGCGTGGAAGAGGACCTGGCTGCCGTCCAAAGAAGATTTGGAGGTACCTATGCTAGCACCTTAGCTTTAATTCCACCCTCCACCGCCTTTGAGGTCGAGATGTTCCGTCACCAGTTGTGATGGGAGAAGAAGAAGAACCTCGAGAAGGACCGTGTGATGGGCAGGATGTTGAAGGCCATCAAGGTTATATTTTCTTGTGTCGCCCCCTAGCGGGAACTTCCCATGCTTGAACCAGAGGACTTTTGGGAGTTTTCCTAGTTGAGCGAGGCATGGACTGGTGAGGAGGCCCCAGAGAACCTTGATTCTGATGACAACACTCCCCATCCCTCTAAGTAGAAATCTTTGGCTTGGTTTTGGGTTTGCCCCGTTTGGGCATGCAACAAATAATTGCACTATTTCCTTCTTGTTTTCCTATGTTTTATAAAGACATAGATGCTAGATTTTTTATTTCGTAGGTATAAATAAATTCTAGAAGCTTATAACTCACTATTTTACTGATGATCACTGATTGGGATGCGAGAGTTAGTCAATATACTATTCAGAGTCAATTGGTGGAACAAGGGGGGAACATGGGAGATAGTACTGAGATTCTCTCTCACCCTAGCCCGCCATTACAAGAAAATTCCCGCTATGGAAGTCCCGCCATGGTGGCACTGGTTCCCAAGAAACAATTTCATTGGAGTTCTCTCTGTTCGTAGAGTTCTTTATTGACCCTCAGGGTCATAATTTAGCTAGAACCCAACTCCCCTAGTTGAATTTGGCCTACACATACAAGAGAATTTTCCCTTTATCTTGGCATAACAAACATGCACACTTCAAGAATATGCCTATTAATCACATTTTAGGTCATCATGAAACCATTGAGCCCCACTAAACATGCCTCTTTTCTATCCACAAGTTCATAGAGACTTAAGCAATTATACCTCTTATGATATTCAACTATTTCTGCAAGTGCATCTAACATATAGGCAATTATTCATGCAACATCAGAAACACAGGCACATCATATCATTTAGGCAAGTACACTTCACTCACCAGTGCTTATTCAGGCACTACTCTGCACATAATCACAATTTGAATCTACATCACTCAAGCAAGTCGAAATTATTAACTTAATTTGCTTCATTGATAACCATTAGTTGTTCATCCAAAAAATTTCACAACCTCTATGGCCAGATAATAATTGGAACCTTCTCGATTCCAATTTCCCTTGCTTGTGTCCCTTCAGCCACGACTACAGCATCAAGTTCACTTTGTTGAGATATCAATTGAAATCCGAATATACCAGTAGGACTCAACTTGCCCCACATCTGAAAAATTGCACAAAAGGAGGGAAGAAATAGAATCACTTCTTAGAATTCTTCAAGGCTTCCTGAATATTAGATGTGGACGTCAACACACCAATCCGCTGGAGTTTTGTAGCACCCCAAAAATTCTATGACTTAAGTTAGAGCCTCACTTTATGAATAATGACTTTAAAAAATAGTTAAAATGATGTTTCTAAACCTAAATTAATGCAATTGACTTGGTTTGAAAGAGGAAATCTAAACGTCAAGAACGACCACGACGTCCGGAAACTAGAAAAGAATGTGTTCTAGTGTGTCCTTAGGTTTTGGACAGGTTTGGGAGTGTCGTATAATGGAATAATCTTGTAAAAAGGTTTAAATTATGTAAATATATTTTTATAGGGTCAAAATGTTCGAATATGACTACCCGGAGACACCCTAAGGGATCCCGAGGAGGACCACAGCCTTGGCCAAGCAAGCTGCCAGGGCAGCTTGCAAATTGCACTTGGAGGGAATAGCTCCACGTCGCGGAATAGCTCCCCCAAGGAGCAAAAGTTTAGTTCGCGATGCGGTCGTGTTGCGGACTTTACAGTCTCAAAATTTAATTCCAAATATCTTCAGGGAACAGCTCCGCGTCGCGGACTAGTTCCGCGATGAAAATGCAGAAATTCAGAAATCGATCTTTACTTCATTAAAGAGTCCAACTACGTGAGGGGTAATTATTTTTATGTCAAATTACCTCACTTTTTATCACTTAAACGCAAAACCCCAAAGATCAAAACCTAAAGTTCCTCCTTCTCTCTACTCTCTCTCGCTTCTCAAGAACTCCATTGAAGAAGATTGGAGCTTCAAGAAGAAGACCAACTCTCCAAGGTTTCAACTCGGATTTTCGTGGTTAATTCGTCAGTAAGGTATGGTTGCTTATCACTTTTAGGATACCTTTCCCCAAGAGGCCCCTTCAAGATGAATTTCAAAATCTCCAATTTCTAGGTTTCAACCCAAAAACATGGGTCTTCTTTCTAAAGTGAAATTGATGTTATAAACTGAATTTGATTGATGTTATATGAACAATTATGGATGAATTTATGTTGTATTGGTGGTTTCTTGAAGAATTCCCCATGAGACCCATGGTTCTCCTTCTTTTCCTAATGCTAACCCTAGTTTGTGTTGAATATTGATTGAAGTCTATGAACTGAATGTGATGTTATGTAATTCATGTTTGTATGATGACTCTACCCTAGGTTATGTATAATTTCTATGAAATTAGGGTTGACTCTTTGAATGAAGGCTTGAAGGCAATGAATGGAATATGTCAATTGCTTATATTGATGTGGATTATGTTATTACTTCATGAATTACCTTGTATTATGTATTGGTTATGTTTTGGGTAATTGAAGCATGAATGTCGCATGAAGGGCAAGAAGGTATGAAGGTTGGTTCTTCTTTGAACTCAAGTATGAAAGGTGAATTACTTAGATTGTAATGATGATATACCTAATGTGTTGTTGTGGTGTTGATGACCTAGTTTCCTCATCCTTAACCCTCTATACTTGAAATTAGCTATGAAGTATGTATGTATGTATGTTATGGTATAATTTCTATATGATTGAAAGGTAGTTCTCATGATTATGATGTAATGTAAAGTGAAAGGTTTACTCACTTGCTAAGTGTTTCTAAAGTGAACGGCTTGTTACTCATATATGAACACATATGAGCTATTATGATAAAATTTCTACATAAGAGTTTAGTAAAGGCTAATGTGAACTTATGTGATGACTAAAGATGATTATAAAAGGGAATTAGATGCTTAGCACCGAAAGGGGATGTAAATGAGATGGGGGTCTCACGTTAGTAAGTTCGGCTCCCCACATGGGTTTCCTCACGTTTAGCAAGTTCGGATTACCCACGGTATATGTTGTCTCGTGAGATCGAAACCCCATGTTTAGTAAGTTATGTTTCTAGAAGCAATATCCTTGACCCTTAACTATGTGCCCACATAGGACTCTAGCTTAGTGGATCCACCTAGATAGCTATGTACGAATGGTTACACCTTAGGCAAGTGTTAAACCTCTTTTTTCGGTGTGGGAGTAGAACATCGGATTCCATGTATCTCTCATGGTCTATATCGGTTATTGCAATATTTCCCTAATGTAAAAGTAAATGAAGGTATGAAAGGTGTGAAATCTTACTAGGGCTTTCTTAAGGGTTTCTACATAGTGTAAGGGAGGGTATGGGACTTCTCTTGCACATTGCACATTGCACATTG
>NW_006239087.1:1273917-1276931 GCF_000226075.1 Solanum tuberosum | reverse complement strand
TTTGGATGATAGTATGTTGGTTTGGCTTATGATGTTTACCTTATGTACATAATGGGTTTTTACTTGACAAAAGCATGTCTTTAACTAAAATGTCCTTTTATGCATGTTTTAATGATTTTTATGCATAGTAGTCATACTTAGTACGTGTGTTGTACTAACCCATATTTTCTTCCCTTTTCCCAAACAATGTAGGTTCGGGCCTTTGACGAGATTCAAGACTATTTCTCAAGATACTTGGATTTGCTTCTCCAAGTGTGTGAGTCCTCAAGTCCGAGGACAAGACCCCTATGTTTTAGCTTTTTTAGTCTTTTGCTTATTTTGAAAGACATTATTGTATTTTCCTATTCTAGACTTCCTATTGGTGTAAGGGCTAAGTCCCAATTTCTATACTCCTATGTCTAGATTGGTTGTGGAGACAAAGTTAGTTTCTATTTTTCATAAATGAAGGGAAGTTGAACTTCCAAAGTAAAAGTTTTAATTTTTCCGCTATTTTCTATGATATATACAATGATGAATGCTAAGGGCTTGTATAAGACCTCTGAGAGGTCGAGTACGCCGGTAACGACTAGGGGGTGTTCCCGGGTCGTTACAAACTTGGTATCAGAGCCTAAAGTTATGAAATGGTCCATAAGATTCAAAATCTCATAAGGCCACGTTTAGTAGAGTCTTGTTCATCGGTGTGAGTCACAACATATCTATGAGCGAGAGCTTATAGGACGGTAGAAGTTTCACTTTCTTCATTACTCTTGTGTCGTGCCATAGAGCTTTAATTCGTATGATCTCTCTCTTATTTCCCTTGTCCGGTGGTCTTTTAGATGTGATTACTTGGAAGGGATGATGTTGCAAGGTTTTAAGGAGAAAAAGGTGATGCTTGTTATGGTTTTGTGACTAGATGAGCTTATGTGAAGGTAGATATGGAAATTCTATTATGGTGTAGTTCTAGCATATGATAAGAATTGTTATAGTTGAATGACGTCCTTTTTGGGCTGATGAGTTGCTTTAAGGTTATGTGTAATGATAGTAGAAAGTTATGGTGTAGATTTGAGGAGTTTTGAAGGAATATGGTAAATAGTGAGAGTTGAAAGTTGCCCTTTGGTATGAGTAATGCTTCATAGTTGTCCTCGTGTTGGTTAGAAGAACTTTTATAGGCTTACTCCTAACGGGGGAGATAGTGTTCCTACCTAGAAAGGCAATTGTGAGGTCATGTTTGGATTATGTTGTGCTTTAAAGTTGACCTTGAGGGTTGCATGTACTACCTAGCTGAAGTAAGGGAGAAGAGTTTAGGTGTTGACCAACTTCAAAAAATGTTAGTTGTCCTTTAAGATTGTTCTTCAATATGGTCATTTGAGTAGGGTGCTTAGATAATACCTAGGCAAGGTTGGTTGGTAGATTCCACCAAAAGTGATGATAAAGGATTGAAATGGTCTAGAGTTATTTTGATCCAACTATAGTGAAAGAGAAAAAGGTTACTTGGTCAAAACTCTTCTAAGTTTCCCCTAAAGGTTAACCAAGAAAGGATGTCTAATACTAAGTCTCTAGAGTAAGTGGTAGTGGATCTTAAGGGTCCCAATATGTGTTTTATGCTTTATTAGAATCCGGAACTTCTATGGACCTAAGGAAGGGAGATCTTCTAGATACTATAAATGAGGTACCTAAGGTGATGAACCTTGCAGGACTAATCCGGAACTACTTGTCTTTTATGACTTCATAAATAGGATATGGTGAACTTTTGGGTTACCATTAATATTCATGGGTTTAGTTATTGCCATAGGTGATTGAATTGTATAACCCAACCTAGTTCTTATAAGCCTTATGATGAGATGAACCTTGATGAATAGTGGTTCTTTAGTGGTACCTATTGATGTTGAATTAGTAAACTCCTTTTTATGAGGGTAGAAGTGAAATCATCTATGGTTGAGAACCCTTTTGTGTAAGGAATGTGGAATCTTAACTATGACTTGTTTTGACTTTAGAAATTATGAGAGTGATATTGTAAAGAGCTTGTCTAGGCTTACCCCATATGAGGGACAATGTGCTTAAATTGTAAGGATATTGAGTCTTTGATTTCATAAGCTAAGCATGTTTAAACATTTACATCTAGAGAATCCCCTTGAGTGATCAATATGAAAAGTTGAGCATTTTGGATGTTCATGTTTAGGTTTACTTGAAATCCTCACCTCATGGAGTGTGGTGAGTTCGAGGAGTTATAATTCCGGATGGTAGGTTCCTATCAGATTTGAGTGGTGTTGGTAAGGTTGCTAGTGACCAAGAGTGCCTATAAGAGAACCTCTCTAATGTGGAAGTGCCAATTGGGACCTTAGACCTGAAGGTTAAGAAGTAGGAGAGTAAGCAATTTTCTACTATGTGAAAAGTGAGGAGTGGTATTTGAGTAAGGGTCCTTGTGAAAGGTATTTAATTGGGAGGCCTAGGGCCAATGAGATGTCCCAATACCCTTATGTTCCCTTCTATTCCTCCCCTCGCTTAAAAATGATTAACTTTCCTTGACTTCTATGATTTTGGAGTGTTGAATGTTATGTGTGTCCTTTAAATTCCTTGTCCCATAGAGTTACTTTTGTTAACCTTGGTAGGATTTGGATGCATGGTTATTAGACCTCTATTGATTTAGTGCCCGGAAAGGTTAAAAGTGAGCCCTGGAAAATTTTGAATTTGTGAGAAGGGCTTAATGTTGAGGTTGTTGTAAAAAGGGGACTCATTCCCAAGGGGAAGGTCATGTGCTTGTAAACCAAAATTGATTAAAAGTCCCAATGTCCTCGTCTTTCTTCTATTCCTAGTCTAGTTTGAGTCCAAGGATTTCCTTTTTGGACTTGATTATGTGTAGGAGTCATGTGTATCTTAGCAATTTCCATGATCTCCTTAGGTTATGCATGCTTTTGAAGAGATCTTTATTTCATGTAAATGGAAACTTGGATTCTTGGTAAATTTCATGTTTCTCATGTTGTTGTGCATCTTAGTATGGTGATTGCATATTTGACTCAATGAGGTAATTTAATGAA
>NW_006239087.1:1270570-1273823 GCF_000226075.1 Solanum tuberosum | reverse complement strand
TTTCTTTAAAAGAGAAAAGATAAGTTCCTTTTTTTTAGTATGTGATCTTATGATGTTTGGAAGTGTTGGTATAGGCTCACTCTTAAGGTGTAATGGTGTGCCTAGCCAATATTATTGATGTGTGCCTATGAGTTGTAATAACTTCTTTAAATGATGCATGTTCATGAAGAAAGAAAAACTAGTGTTGTGCAATAAATTGAAAATTTGGTGAAGTTGACTTTTATGTTGTGATGTGTTTGGTATGAGCTGCCAATTAGATTTCTTGAAAAGGGAATTATGAGCATAAGTGGTAGGGAGTTGAGAATTCCTCCTTAAAAGAAATACTCTTGGTAAGGTACTTGCACATGGAACCTATGAAAAGGTAAAGATCATGTCATGATTAGGAGAAGGTAGTTCCTCCTATGAACATGAGAAATGTTTATGTGTATGATGCATGATGAATTGTAGGTGTAGTTCCTACTTTCTTTGTGTGGTATTGACCATGCTTTAATGGGGAGTAGATGTTCCTCCTATGCTTATGCATTATTTTATGATTGGCTTTACTTATGATATGAACTATATGAAATATGACTAGGATGTATGATATGAATGTGTTGCATGATCTAGGACTAATGCCTACTCTAGGAGACCTACTTAGTGTGAAGGCTATTATGGGATACCACTCATACATGGCACAAGTAGACTTCTAAGGTAGTCATGATTTTAGTTCCATGATTATGAATGATCCATGCTTTAAAATGAATTAGCTTTATGGTTGGTTTTCCTTAATATGAGCTCATGTTCATAACTAACCTCCTCTATACATATTGGTTATTAATGAATCAGATATGAGATTAGTATGATGTTGGATTGTTTATGTGATAGTATGACCTTATGTTAAGTATGATCATGGTGGCCTAAAGGTTATACTTAGTGTAGGTAGGACTACGGACCCTACCTATGCATTGCACAAGTAGGAGCCTAAGGTTACTCATGTGGGTGTTCTATTAAGATGTGGTGAACTTTATAGATGACCATGCAAGTGTATTGTATCTTTTATAAGATGGTATGTGCAAATAAACTATGTATGAGAATATTGTCTTCATGAGAGTTGTATTGAACATGCTTGATAAAAAATATCATGTTGTTTCTCTAAATGCCCAAAAAGATGCTCATTGAAATGGAGAAGGTAGCTCCTCCTATAGTTATGTAAAATAATGAGTTGGGTGCATAGTGATTGTGTGGATTAAATTCTTATATAATATGATAATATGATGTTGTTGATGTTACTGGTTGTTGTGCTGCTAGTTTGAGTCTTTGTCTCCCTAGAAAGAAGTCCAAGTGACATTCTTGGACGAATGTTCCTAAGGGGGGATATTGTAACACCCCGGAAGTTCTATGACTTAAGTTAGAGCCTCACTTTATGAATAATGACTTAAAAATAAGTTGAAATGATGTTTCTAAACCTAAATTAATGCAATTGACTTGGTTTGAAAGAGGAAAGTCTAAACGTCAAGAAATGACCACGACATCCGGAAACTAGAGAAGAATGTGTTCTAGTGTGTCTTTAGGTTTTGGGAAGGTTTGGGAGTGTCGTATGATGGTATAATCTTGTAAAAAGGTTTGAATTAGGTAAATATATGTTTATAGGGTCAAAATATTCGAATATGACTCCCCGGGGCCACCCTAAGGGGCCCCGAGGAAGACCCCAACCTCGGCCAAGCAAGTTGCCAAGGCAGCTTGCAAATTGCACTTGGAGGGAATAGCTCTGCATCGCGGACTAGATCCCCCAAGGAGAAAAATTTTAGTTCGCGACGCGGTCGTGTCGCGGACTCTACGGTCTCAAAAATTAATTCCAAATATCTTCAGGGAACAGCTCCGCGTCAAGGACTTGTTCCGCGATGAAAATGCAGAAATTCAAAAATCGATATTTACTTCATTAAAGAGTCCAACTAAGTGAGGGGTAATTATTTTTAAGTCAAATTACCCCACTTTTTATCACTTAAACACAAAACCCCAAAGATCAAAACCTAAAGTTCCTCCTTCTCTCTACTCTCTCTCTCTTCTCAAGGACTCCATTGAAGAAGATTGGAGCTTCAAGAAGAAGACCAACTCTCCAAGGTTTCAACTCGGATTTTCGTGGTTAATTCGTCAATAAGGTATGGTTGCTTATCACTCTTGGGATTCCTTTCCCCAAGAGGCCCCTTCAAGATGAATTTCAAAATCTCCAATTTCTAGGTTTCAATCCAAAAACGTGGGTCTTCTTTCTAAAGTGAAATTGATGTTATAAACTGACTTTGTTTGATGTTATATGAAAAATTATGGATGAATTTATGTTGTATTGGTGGTTTCTTGAAGAATTCCCCATGACTACCCATGTTTCTCCTTCTTTTCCTAATTCTAACCCTAGTTTGTGTTGGATATTGATTGAAGTCTATGAACTAAATGTGATGTTATGTAATTCATGTTTGTATGATGATTCTACCCTAGGTTATGTATAATTTCTATGAAATTAGGGTTGAGTCTTTGAATGAAACCTTGAAGGCTATGAAGGGAATATGTCAATTGCTTATATTGATGTTGATTTTGTTATTAATTCATGAATTACCTTGTATTATGTATTGGTTATGAATTGTTGGGTAATTGAAGCATGAATGTCACATGAATGGCAAGAAGGTATGAAGGTTGGTTTTTCTTTGAACTCAAGTATGAAAGGTGAATTACTTATATTGTAATGATGTTATACCTAATGTGTTGTTGTGGTGTTGATGACCTAGTTTCCTCATCCTTAACCCTCTACACTTGAAATTAGCTATGAAGTATGTATGTATGTTATGGTATGATTGCTATATGATTGAAAGGTAGTTCTCATGATTATAATGTAATGTAAAGTGAAAGGTTTACTCATTTGCTAAGTGTTTCTAAAGTGAACGGCTTGTTACTCACTTATGAACACATATGAGTTATTATGATAAGATGTCTACATAAGAGTCTAGTAAAGGCTAATGTGAACTTATGTGATGACTAAAGATAATTACAAAAGGGAATTACATGCTTAGCACCGAAAGGGCATGTAAATGAGATGGGGGTCTCATGTTTAGAACCATTAACTATGTGCCCACATAGGACTCTAGCTTAGTGGCTTCACCTAGATAGCTATGTACGAATGGTTACACCTTAGGCAAGTGTTAACCCTCTCTTTTCGGTGTGGGAGTAGAACAACGGATTCCATGTAGCTCTCATGGTCTATATCGGTTATTGCAATATTTCCCTA
>NW_006239087.1:1266991-1270323 GCF_000226075.1 Solanum tuberosum | reverse complement strand
TGAATGTATGCATGAAGTAGGTTGCTTAATGTGATACTTGGCTTTTGATAGGGTTATGGGATCCTATCATTCGCATTGCACTAGTATTGCTTGGGTTGTTTACATGTTTGGATGATAGTATGTTGGTTTGGCTTATGATGTTTACCTTATGTGCATAATGGGTTTTTACTTGACAAAAGCATGTCTTTAACTAAAATGTCCTCTTATGCATGTTTTAATGGTTTTTATGCATAGTAGTTATACTTAGTACGTGTGTTGTACTAACCCATATGTTCTTCCCTTTTCCCAAACAATGTAGGTTCGGGCCTTTGACGAGATTCAAGACTATTTCTCAAGATACTTGGATTTGCTTCTCCAAGTGTGTGAGTCCTCAAGTCCTAGGACAAGACCCCTATGTTCTAGCCTTTTTAGTCTTTTGCTTATATTGAAAGACATTTTTGTATTTTCCTATTCTAGACATCCTATTGGTGTAAGGGCTAAGTCCCAATTTCTATACTCCTATGTCTAGATTGTATGTGGAGACAAAGTTAGTTTCTATTTTTCATATATGAAGGGAAGTTGAACTTCCAAAGTAAAAGTTTTAATTTTTCCGCTATTTTTTATGATATATGCAATGATGAATGCTAAGGGATTGTATAAGACCTCTGAGAGGTCGAGTACGCCGATAACGACTAGGGGGTGCTCCCGGGTCGTTACAAGTCTATTCCACATTTCCTCTATACAAGAAGACCGGTAACCTATACTCTGATACCAATTTGTCACAACCCACCCCATAGGGCTGTGCCAGCACCTGCTTTAACACCTAGTAGGAGAACCCATAGTCCCTAAACGATTTCATCATGCGGAAAAATTAAGAAGATAAGAGACAATACGGAAAGTTCGTGAAGCTTACAAGATACTAAGTTAAAACAAAACCAAGATTGAAATTCTGGAATAATTAACACCCTAGGGAATCTAGTCTAAACAGGTACAATAGCTACTAAAGATACTTCATGTAAAAAAATTATCATGACACAGCTCCCACCATAAGGAAGGACAGTAGAAGCTGTTGGAAATCGTCTTCGTATTCTCCTACGAAACATCACTGACCCTGCGACCAGACTATGTCAAGTTGCATGGCAAGAATAGTATCAGTACAACAACACATACTGATAGGTATCATCGGTCAACCGAATACCCACCATCTAATATAAAGAAATCAACCAGAAGAAACATGTTATAAGAAAAATACCACAGCTAACCTTTTTCACCCACACGACCACCTTCTTTGTGGTAACCACAACTAGGGAACAACACAGTATTGGCCTTCCATTTGCATCGCTACAAACTCTTATTTAGATTAAGACCTAAACTCTCTATCACATAGAGGGAGTTTCTTAAACACACATCGCCCCAAACCCGGCCAACCAACTTACTACACTCGTATGATTCTCCACCACAACAATCCGGCCTTTGACCACAAAATATACCATAACAAGTCTCATTAATCACTCTGGAATGAACCCCCTTCCCAAGGATCAGTCATTCATCACCATTTCCACTACTCTGTCTCTTATGCTCACACCTCCTCATACCCGGGATACATAACACATTCAATAGCCACAATATAGTAACACAAATAAAATCATAACAATACAAAAATTAGTAACATTCGAACTTCTGATTCTTTCATATCCATTATTACACAGAATGGGTATAATCAATCACAGTTCTATCAATTTCTCAGTTATGGTACGGGAAATCATATTCATTGACAGATAAGCAGCCAATAAGGGTCCTCTCATGTAACCCACACCCAAGTTATTTGCGTGTCAAAATGTGACACCCGATCCAGTAATGTGTCAAAACATAACACTCAATTCGATAATCTATTGGAATGTGACACCTGATCCAATAATGTATCAGAACGTAACACCTGATCCAATTATGGTTGGAACGTAACACCTGATCCAATTATATGTCGAAATGTGACACCCAATCCAATTATATGTCGGAACGTGACACCCGATCTAATCAACCACAATCACAAACACAATCAGCACCACAATGAATGATTTACATACTTATATCATACCATCAGGTAACATAATAGGTTCCTTACATGCTACAGAATCATAATTATTTGTTTCATTAGATTCATTTCATCTTCCCTATTCACATACATGCATGAATACAATAGAGTAGTTAGCAGGCATATATAACACTGATGGGAAATCCAACCATCACCTACCCCAGGGACCATACTTACTATCCTCCCATATTCATGCCCGAAGGATTAAATATGTATTCTCCAGTCGACTTACAATATGTTAGGGGTGGGAACGAGTTATCAACTACTCAATAAAGAAAACCTAGCCTACATGTGCGCCAAGTAGTTGTATGAGGATTATAGCACGATTTCTGCCTTCCGGAGAACGAAACAATGGAGGCAGGCCTAGAATCCATGGGTTGTAGCCTTTCTTGTGTTAGAATTCCTCCTCTCCCTCCTCCACAAGCCTAGAGCAGTCTTTTGAGGGTTTTCAGGATGACCCTCGTCTATTTTGGCACTTAAGGGAGGAAAGGGAAAATAAGAATTCGCGTCTTTCAATTATGTTTGCGACTATCCCTCCATGGCGGCTCCGCTTTGGCGGGATTATTCCCGTTATTGCAGGATGGTACAGGCCCGGAAAACTTAGTTTCACAAAATACTGTTTGGGTCGTTACAATCGGAATATGGTCAAGTTGTATATCAAACATGATTGTAACTCAACATATGTGATTGGAGATCCCATGAATTAGGTTTATATGGGTAATAACAAGTCATTGTTTTATCTTGTGCACTATATATCTTTGTCCCATTTGTGATCTATTATGGTATGTATGTAGTGCAAATCTGCAAGAAAAGTGAGGTTGAGTTGTGAGCTCTTAATCCATAACCATATCCGTTATAGGTGGTGTATTGCTCTGCAGAATACATTTGATGGGTGGACCTATATGAGTGTGGAGTAGTGCCGCTTCAATGAAATTGTGACAGATTTCTAAAGCATTCATGAATATTTGGACACGTGCATGGCCTCTTCGTGCAAAACCGCGATAACGACAAAGATTGTGCATGTATAATGTGATAAAATAAGACTTTGAGCTTACAACATAATTTTTTGTTTCATAGAAGTTTTAAGCTTCGCCATTTGTTCCATAAGTTTAATCTTATTTTATCGAAGTCTGATTCATAGTCTACGAGATACTAGATTCAACGCATTATACTTTCTTTTGAATTTCCCAGCGATAATTATTTTTTATATATTTTTATTATTATATTATTTCTTAATATTCTTTTTAAGATATATGGGGAT
>NW_006239087.1:1265637-1266875 GCF_000226075.1 Solanum tuberosum | reverse complement strand
ATGTTGACTAGCTGAATCGATACATGTGACAAGTGAAACTATGAATACAGATGATAGCTTTATAATGTCTACAAAGCCTCTACAGGAATCCATGACTGTACCACTATGAAATACGCATAGTAAAGACTCGGCAAAGCCCTGAATCAACCTGGAGCTCACCAACAACCGCTGAGTATCATGTGCTTCTATCGGGGAGATCTACTAGTTGAGTACCTGTACCTGCAGCATGAAATGCAGCATCCCCAATAAGGGACGTCAGTACGAAAGAATGTACTAATATGTAAGGCATAATACAACCATATCTAAAATGAGAGGTCAAGTGAAACCAAATAGCAATAAATAAGGATTAGAGACCACATTTGCTTATGCTTGTGGAATCGTGTATGTTACATTCTTTTCTTTACTTTTCTTTGCATTATAATATTTATAAGACATATGATACAAATGACCAGCTGATCAGCGGTAGAAGAGGATGACCCATGCTAGGCATTTTAACCCCTGAGATGCTGTCCTCATAATTCCACAAATTGGGATCGGCCCATGCTAGGCTTTCGCCCCTGAGCTGTCACCCTCTTATACCAATTGGGATCGGCCCATGCTAGGCTTTCGCCCTTGAGCTGCCACCCTTCTATACCAATTGGGATCGACCCATGCTAGGCATTTTCCCCTGGGCTGCCACCCATAATTATACAGATAGCTTCACTTAAATTCGTTATCTTTGAGATTGTTGTTTTGATGTCCATAACTCTTTCGAGATTATTTTTTGGATAATCATAACTCTTTAGAGATTGTTCTTTTGATGAGCATTATCTCTTTTGAGATTGTTGTTTTGGTGGTCATAATCATTATCGAGATTTTTGGACTATGGACCAGTAGTAGAAGATATATGAATCCAACCTACGATAATAACAATGACATGGGAGGCAAATGTGACATGAACATGTAATACTTAGGAGCTTATATGACTCAGTAAGCATTTTGACATCTCAAATTGAAGCACATATCAAGTGAAAACATTTAACATTCAGCCAAGAGATTTGAACTCTATATAGTAGTCGGATAATCACTAACTAATATCAAATACAAAGTATACATGAAAGTGGAACCAAGGGAGAACGTGGGCAGAATCAACTTAAGGACGGATACATATTCCAAGTAAGTACATATAAAATGTACAACAGAGCAAGTAGGGATCATGTGAGGTAACATTATAGTCTAACACAATGGGAGTAATAACC
>NW_006239087.1:1259338-1264913 GCF_000226075.1 Solanum tuberosum | reverse complement strand
TCATGCCAAAGAAATAGGAAATCGAATAGCCTTACATACCTTGCTATACAATTCAAAAAATATGACTTTAGCTCCTTCTCTTCAGATTGCTAATCTACAATAAAATAAGTTGTAAGACTAGTATTAGTAGCTAATCAATCAATTTGAGTTGGACTTTTCACTTGGGACTTTTTGGACTTAAGAACATTGGGCCTTTTGCCACCTTTCTTGTACTTCTTTTGCAGCCAAACATGTGTCTTTAATTTAGGCCACACATTTAAGTAGGTGATGCACCTACTTTTCCATTCAAATTATTTCTTGTGGGCTTGGAAAGATTGGACCTTGCCTGTCCATTTTCCCCTTATTCTTCTATTCAACTTGGGCCAGATTAATGCAAGTAGGTGTAGTGTACTTGGCCCAATAACATGGTCAAAAGAGTCTTAGTAGGTGATACACCTACTTGGTCCTTTGGGCTGGTCAATAAGTCAAAGTAGGTGATGTACCTACTTGTCATCTACTAGCTTAGTGAAGTCAAGCAAGCACCTTAATATTTTATTCCATTTCTAGACCTTAATACCTTTAACTTAACTTAAAACTTATATACACTATGTCACTTTAAACTTTAGACTCAAATACCAACTTATGATCTCGAGTTTAAATACTTCCATCGACTTCGACTTAATCGGGTCACCTTAAAATCTCCGGACAGTTCACTTTAAATCTATTCTATTGTCACTAGTTACATAGGAAACCGAGTCCATAACTATACCACAAGGAATTTTTTTAAGCGTAATGAATAGAACTAGTACACGTAGAATACGGGGTGTTACAAGTGTGGACAATAGTTTGTTTTTGTTAATATGGCAGCGGGTAATGTCGTTATAGCAGTAACCAATTGATTTGGGAGTAGCACAAATTCAAATAAATATTTAGTAATAATTTTATAGCCTTTTATGGCAATTATTTTATACTAACGTACATTGTATGCATGATGATTAGATTACTATATATATGGTATGTTTGTCTGTAAAGGAGAGGAAGTAGAAAAGATTGAAAGGTAAACTTTTCTTCCTTAGTTTATAATTTTTGCTGAGTTTTTTCAAGTAAAATAATTTCTTTGTTAGTTTCAGTCTCCTAATTTTAATAGTAGAATAGTTTGTTGAATCTTGGGGAATACATTTTAACCGGTGAACTATCCTTAAGGACATTGTCATAGGCACACCTCAAGCTACAAGATTTTCGGTGTTTTCCAATATTTTCTAACATCTTGTAGGTTCAATCTGCTAGAAAACGAAAAAAAAATAGCGTAATAGGGATTTGCTATTATTTTTCTTATTACTTTTTTTGTTTTTTTTTTGAGTGATTTGGACTCAAGCTTTGTTTGTACAAAACAGCCTTTGGTTTATTATTTGATAATAATAATAATAAAAGGATCATGGTTCAATATTTGAATTAAACATAAAAAATAATATAAGAAAAATAGAAAATATTTTTCTGCATACCAAACACACCCTAATAATTGTACTTTTTAGAGGTTTCTATACTCTTACATTTTTTAAGAGAAGTACAATTGCTATATTCATGAGTTAACCATATTTAATATAGTTATTTATTAGCTAAAATTTATGTTAAGAGAATGTTCACGTTTTTTAAATTAAATAAATGAGACAAAATGACTGAGATTTATATTTTTGATATATTTTAAACGTATTTAATAATGAGATAAGTTACATTTGTGTTTTTTTTTCTTAATTGAGAACTTACCAAAGTGAACATTGCATATTCAAGAGATTGGATAGAGTAATGGGGAATCATGCGTTTATGAATTTGTTCCCATCATCAGAAGTTCATCATCTAATCCGAAGAGGGTCGGATCATGCACCATTACATGTGATATGCAATACAGAGGACGAACCCATAGTGAAGCCATTTAAATTTTTGAACTTTTGGACAAAGCATCATCAATTCAAAGGGCTGATAGAGGAAAACTGGAAGGTGGAGTTCTTGGGATGTCCTTTTCTGTTTTTTCAGGCCAAAATAAAGAAAATCAAGGAGGTGTTGAAAAAATGGAGCAAGGAAGCTTTTGGAGATATTTTTCGCCAAATAGATACTCTGGAAGATGTCATAAAAACACAGGAAGCCCAACTGGTGATCAGTCCTTCAGAAAGGAATAGGTTGAGCTTAAAAAAGGCGGAGGCAGAGCTAAGAAAGTATTGGCATTTTGAGGAAGAATATTGGAAACAAAAGGCGGGAATGAGGTGGTTCAAAGATGGAGACAAAAACACTAAATTCTTTCATAATTATGTGAAAGGGAGAAGAAAGAGATTGAGGATTCATGACATACAAACAACCCAAGGTGATACTGTCAAGTCCACGAAGAATATAGGGGCTGCAGCAGTAGAGTATTTCGAAAATCATTTCAGGGAAGACAGTAGTACTGTAAATTATGACATGCTACAGGTGATTCCCCACATGATCACTTCGGAACAGAATAACGAGATGACAATGATCCCTGGCTGTGACGAGGTTAAAAAAGTGGTGTTTGGGCTAAATAAGGATAGTACAAGTGGTCCGGATGGTTTCTCTGGACATTTCTTTCAAGATTGTTGGGATATAATAAAAGAGGATGTAACAAATATGGTGAGGGCCTTCTTTAGTGGGCAGCAGCTACCTAGATTCATTACCCATACAAATCTAATATTGATCCCAAAGAAGGAAAATGTCAAAACCTTTGTGGATCTTAGGCCAATCAGTTTGAGCACTTTTGCAAATAAGATAATTTCAAGATTGTTGCATGGGAGGATGGCAAATTGTTTACCATTCATTATTTCGAGAAATCAATCCGGGTTTGTTAAAGGAAGAAATATCACAGAGAATGTGCTATTGGCCCAAGAAATAATTAGAGATATAAAACTGAGAAACAAAGAGAATAATGTGGTGGTAAAACTGGACATGGCAAAGGCGTATGATAGAGTGTTGTGGATTTTTCTTACAAAGGTGCTGAGAAAATTTGGGTTTTCGGAAAGAATAGTGGACATGGTGTGGAGGTTAATATCCAACAATTGGTATTCAATTCTAGTGAATGGGATATCTCATGGGTTTTTTAGGTCGACAACAGGGCTGAAACAAGGCGATCCTTTGTCGCCCACTTTGTTTATCATTGCTGCCGAAGTACTATCGAGAGGGTTGAACAAACTTCATGAGGACAGAAGATATAGGGGCTATGGAATGCCAAAATGGAGCCCAAAGATTAATCATCTATCATATGCGGATGATACGATATTGTTTGGGTCGGCAGATCGATATTCAGTAAGAAGAATGATGGAGGTGTTGCAGAAATATGAAAGGGTCTCTGGACAATTAATAAATAAGGAGAAAAGTTATTTTTATCTACACGAGGAGACGCCACTGGCAGTGGGAATCAAGCTGCGAAAACTAACAGGCATAAAAATGGGTACTTTCCCATTCACATACCTTGGATGCCTAGTGTATTACGGAAATAAATGCAACTCGCACTATGAAGACATTCTGAGGAAAATTACAAAGAGATTAATGGGCTGGCAGAATAAGTTGTTAACATACGGAGGGAGGTACATACTGATTACACACGTTCTACAGTCAATGCCAATATACCAACTATCAACTATCAACCCAACAAAAGGAGTGATAGATCTGATGCATCGCATTTTTGCTAAGTTTTTCTGGAGTGGAAACAAGGGAGAAAGAAGGAAACACTGGGTAGCGTGGAAAGACATGTGCTTTCCAAAAGAAGAGGGTGGAGTGGGTTTCCGTACCCTACATGGCATAACAAAGGCATTATTTAGCAAGCTATGGTGGAGGTTTAGAGTATCAACTGACTCATTGTGGAGCACATATATGTGGAATAAATATTGCAAGAAACAACATCCAGTAATGGCTGGGGCGAGAGATGCTTCACACGTATGGAAAAAAATGGTGGAGATGAGGGAGGAAGTAGAGCAGGAGATAGGGTGGCAAATAAAGTCAGGAAACTCTAGTTTTTGGTGTGAAAACTGGACAAAACAAGGAGCTTTGTATCTAACTAATGATCTGGAAGAGGGTGGTGAAGAGATAGAAGTAAAGGAGTGTATTAAAAATGGTGAGTGGTATAAAGAGAAGTTATGTGAATTGGTGCCTCAAGAGGTAGTGGATCACATAATCAAGAACATAAAGCTGAATGTGAGGAGTGATGAAATTGATCAGCCATGCTGGTTGCCTGATAATAGTGGAATTTTTTCGGTCAAGTCAGCACTTGATATAGTGAGGAACAGAAAACCACAGCACGACTGGTTGAAGAATATTTGGCTGAAAGAAATTCCATTTAAAATCAATTTCTTCCAATGGAGGATCTCAAAGGGGAGAATTGCTACAGAGGATAATCTAAGAAAGATGAGAGTATCGATGGCTTCAAGGTGCTACTGTTGCGAGAATTATGCGCAGGAGACCATGTCTCACCTATTTCTAACATCCCCAATAGCCCAAAAGCTACGGGGATTTTTTGCTATTTGTGCAGGTATTCATGTGGAAGGAGAGCAATTGCAACAAACAATAAATAGATGGTGGTTTGAACCAGCCCCAACTAAATTGAGATACGTATACAAGGCGATACCACACCTGTTGATGTGGGAGCTATGGAAGAGAAGAAACAATAGAAGACATGGAAAAGAAGTCTCCTATGAATGTATGAGTCAGCAAGTACTGGTAGCTGTTCATCGTTTCGTGAAAGGAAAATACCCTTGGATAACTTTGCCTAATGAATGGAATGGAATAATACACATATTGAAGAATTATAAGCCAAAGATACATTGGAAGGCAGTGAGATGGGAATTACCGGAGCAAGGATGGATAAAATGTAATGCGGATGGAGCGTGTAGGGGTAACCCTGGAGAGAGCGCATACGCCTTTTGCATCAGAAATAGTAGTGGGGATTTAATAGAAGCAGAAGCTGGATGTATGGGAATTACTACTAGTATGGAGGCAGAAACGATCGCAATCCTAATGGTGCTAAGGAAGTGTAGGGATCTAAGACTACAAAATATAATTCTTGAAACTGATTCGATCAGCCTAAGAAATATTATTTTGAAGGATTGGAAAATACCTTGGAAGCTCAGCGATCAGATCGAGGAGATAAAACATCACATAAATGAGTCACGGTGTATAATGAAACATGTTTTCAGGGAAGCAAATCAGGTAGCAGATAAATTAGCGAACATTACTTTGAATCAACAAATTCCGATAACTGTGAGCAACTTTACACAACTACCTAAAGAATGCAGAGTTTTGATGAATATAGATAAAGCGCAGATATCAACACTGCGAATAAAGACAATGAGGATAAACATCAACATACATTAATGCAGAGGGAAGGACATAACAGGCTTTTAGCACACACAAAAGATATTTCCAGAGAAGAATTTAGCCAACAACAGGGCTTCAGAATTAGGCACCTATATCAAACCCAAAAAGATCCCTCAGCATCTACCGGACAACAATACCACTACATCAAAAGGAGAGAGTTAATCAGAGAAATCCAACGGCAAGAGAAGACAGAGGAGGAGGTAGCTTACCTTTGTGAGCT
>NW_006239087.1:1258764-1259069 GCF_000226075.1 Solanum tuberosum | reverse complement strand
GTGTTTGTTAGTTGGTCACATCTGTGGCCCATCTTGTACATAATTATTTGGAAATAAAAAGGCCAATGGTCTAAATTTAGGAAAAACTACCTAACTACACATACATCACTATCATATATACTCATTTTACCTCTACTTTCAAACACTTATATATATTACCACTTCTAATAATTTATACCATATATTTTTTAAGATACAATAAAAGATACCCACATCCCTTAAAATTAGGATTGATTAATTATCTTTATATTTAAAATCCACAATTAGTGTTTTAATAACAATCAATCTCCAACCCTATCAATATC
>NW_006239087.1:1252229-1258242 GCF_000226075.1 Solanum tuberosum | reverse complement strand
TTATATGTATCTAGTTTTATCAGTGTATCTTATTAAGTATGCATGTATCTAATCTTTCTTGGGTATTAATTTTGATTATTTTTTTAAAATTAATGATAGACAAATAATGTACAATCGTGATTTGTTCCTAAATTCATGTGTTTCAGTTACATTTCATATTTAGATACACATAATTAAATGTATCTCCTTACCAATATGTATTTGAGATACATGTTGTTGGATATAATGTATGAAATTGATACTTGATACATCAAATTAATACTAGATACATATAAATAGATACATGAATTTAATATTAGATCATATACATATATACATGAATTAATTCTAGATACCGAACACTAATGTATCTAAGTGTTTATTTTATTGGATACAACATATATTGATAATAAATACATCAAATTAATAAATTTATTATTTTAAGAGTAATAAGTTGAAATTAATCAAATTTCATAACCAAGATATACATGTTTTTGTCTTTTATTAATAATATTAATGAATTTATTATTATAAAGAGTAATGAAATGAAATTAATTAAACAAAGATACACTACTTGATTTATATTAAGGAATTTGATTAATATTTCCAAAATTAATTAATTGTCCATGTGAATTAATTAAACAAGTATCTCAATTTTTAAATTTGTTGGATACATGTATCTGACGAGTAATGATACATGTATCTAAAGAAAGAAATATGGTACAAGAAGTAATTTTCGAAACTATCGTGAATTCTAGTAATTATGACCTAAACTAGTGGGATTTATGTAATTTGCCCCTAAATTTAACCAAAAAAAAAAACAAGTGAAATTTTATATTGATTAAATGTCCTAAATTTAACCAAAAAAAAAACAAGTGAAATTTTATATTGATTAAATGTGGTTGTCAGCATATGCACATTGTGACATTATTAGTAAACATAAAATTCAATAAATTCTTAAAATATGACATAAAATTATAAGTTGAGAAATCAAAGTCTCATCAATAAAATTAAATTTTAAATAGTCAATCATTTAAACTATTAAACTATGAAAAAATTCTTATGAATAATGCTAAAGATATCACATCAAAACAAAAGATGAATAGGGACTAAGCCTAAGGTGACAACATACATGTAATGTGGCTCCATCTCCATGGAAAAGTCGTAATCATGCATGAATGTTTCTTCCTCTAGAGAATCAAAAATATCAAAGCACCACATGTGGTATGTATCGCAATTATGTTTATTATATTACTGTATTATATATACAACGACGGGAGTATTTAATTAAAATAACGTATGTGAAGCTGTCGACATGTATATGTGTGCATATTATTCATTAACAATTAATCTAAAGTGTTTTTAATATGAAACAAAAAAAATCATCATATTTTATGTAAAATGTTTCATTAAGAAAATAAGTTCAGTAAAATTAAGAAAAATAACTTTCTAAATGAAAATATGAAAAATAAATTATATAAGTGATACTTCATATCGATACTCTCCTCCTCACCTCTTACAGCCCCTACCCTCCACCTTTATCTTTGATAATATTTATGTAAATTATATATAAATATTTTTAGATATAAATTTTAATTTACATATTAGACACACAAAAAAATAGGTACTTATTTTCTTGGAACAATTTTTTTAGAAAATATTTTCTATGAACAATTTTTTTTTATCATATTCAACACACCGTAAATCTAAACACTTGATCAGAAAAAAAAGAAAAAGTTGTGGTAGCCAGTAGGGATGCACATGAGGCCACATTTATTTACACCTCTCTAGTAAAAATAAAAGTTATTATCCATATCAAAGTTATTGTGTTTCTTAATTTTTTTAAAGTCGGAATAATAGTCATTAAATCATAACAATTAAATTTATTTATTTTATTACAATTCATGCCTCTCATTGAGTTTGAATAGATTTAAATGACTAAATTTTATAATAAAGTATTGATATCATAAAGATATTTATTTAGGAGGGATTTTGTTCTATCAGCTACTACCTTCGCACATCATTATTGATTGTCATGATCGCACATCATTATCAACTATCACTATCCACAATCACCATTACTATTCTAATTAGTTGTTACAGCCCTAGCTATTATTTGCGGTCACACCACCAACCATCAATTACTAAGGATAATTATCACCATCAACTATCACTTTTTATATCGTCAACCATCATCATTAGCCGTTGTCAGCAACTATAACTATTAACCTCCACTGTAAATCATTATCTATTGGATTTATGTGATATCTCAAAAAAAAATTGTTTGTGATATTAGTTTCAGGTCAAATTATCTGATAATTAAATGGGTTTCAAAAGCTCTTATTGTACGACTGATTGATATAAATTATTTGCTCTTTTCAATTGTAACAGACCATTTATTTTCATTAACCTTAAATTATTAGGCTCTTTAACTACAAAAAAAAATCTACATAGCGGGGATTTATTTTACATACTGCGGGGTTAGGAACTCCCACAATGATACTGCTGCCAACAATTAAGAAAAAAGATTAAGTGAGAAACTTCACAGTGCTAATATAAAATTGTTTGCATATCATTGGTTGGGAGAGCTTAGTTATGCCATACAATGTATTCAACTCCACCATGAATACATTTATATTATCCTTACTACCCGGTTCAATTGTTAAACACATCATCCACTCTAATCATTGTGACCCGATCCAATCATGCAATAACATTATCGAAACTAATTATATAATACGATTACAAGACACCAACGGTTGCCTCGTCAACAATTATCACTGGATAATTTGCATCCATGAAGGAAAATGGTTCACTAGCTGCAAAAAAAGTGTGCTATGCACTTATTTATTAAAAGAAAATATCAGCAACATATATGAGATGGCACAACTAATAGAATTCACTACTAAGAATCACAAACAATAGAGCAAAGTGTCATACTGAAGTAGCGAGATCCTTAAAGGTGTATATGGAAATTATAATGCAGCATTTAGTTAAATATGACCCAAACATATTACATTCTAGACTCCTATTCAATCCAAGGATTGAGATGTTTAAAGACTAGTTAAATGTGGAATATCAGAACTAAGTATAAAAGTGCCCAGGTCGCTCACACTAATGTGAAGGATTGTTTACCACAATGCTACCATTGTCTAGGGTGGCTGTGTATCTGAGCGTCCGAAAATCATATGCAGGAGGCAGAGTGGTAGGAGCATATATCCGAAATAAATGATTTAATTGATCCCCTTAGTACTGAAGCTAATCCAATCAAAAGCCTACATAAAGATTAAAGAGAAGGTACTCACTTGTGTATATAAAAGCTCAATTGTACCACCATTTCCTACAAAAAACATTGTGAAAACTTAGACGTTTCAGCAGTCCTGAAACCAAGCAGTTCGATCTTTGAGGATCTCAGCAATCTGTAAAATATTTTAGTTAGAAAAAAGTAACAACATCTACATTAATCATAAAAGGACCAAAACTAGCAACGGAGCAACAGTAATATTTCTAAATTAACAAATGTTTACCTTTGTTGGTTCTAAACTAGCAAGACCACATGCTCGGGCTACCACTCCACTGTAACTATGTGAGATGACAAAAATCCCAACTGAATCTGGACCAGACTAATTATAGAATGAGAATATTGCCTTTTAGCCGTATGGTCAATGATACAGATGGAAATACTGAATTTTTAAAAGTTAAAGATGCATATTACTTTGTAGAAAATAATCAAATATTGACAGCGTAAGGTAATAAGTTGTCAGAAAAATTTATCATAGTGCAGGCGAACGTCCTATTCAATTTCTCGCTCTCTGACTATCCATCCCCACTTCCTCTGATCTTTAAACCTTGAGTGGTGTTAGCTTATTAAACATGTAAAAACCTTGAGCATTGTCGAACTCACCACTATAAACAATGTATCGACCCTGTCAGCTTCCAGCTATTCTCCTATTTCATGAGAAATGGAGAGAAATAGTGACTGGGATAATATGTGATTGTGATGCCATTATGGAAGAGAGAGTTCTTCCTGAAACGAGAAGAGAAACTTGTCACGGTTAAAAAAAGAAATAGACACCGCCCATTAGCAATGGGTATGGACATTGCAATGTTTACTTGCGCCATAGAATCAGTTGAGTATGAAAGAAAATCCACAAAAATTTCAAAAAAGTAAAGTATAAATTAACAACTTAAACACTAACTTCCAAAAAATAAAATAGATGAGGATAAAACATGGAAGAAAATCCACAAATGACCCTACTGATAGTTAAACTAAAGACTTGATTTAAATCCAATCCTTTATTTAGAAGCTACTACTCATATTTTGCCTTAGAAAGTAAAAGTAAACACGAAGAACAAAGTTAAATGCAAAAACGAATACAGTAGACTGATTCCATCACCGGCAGCAAAATCAAAGGTCTAACAAACTCATGCCAGAGCTTCATACACACCGATGCCATCTGTGGCAGAGTTGACGACCTCTAATTCAAATTTCGAGACACTGATGAAAATGTCGGAGAATACAAATTTCGAAAGAACTTAGTTGATTTTCTAATTAGAGCCTTTTCTGGAAAATAAATTATAATCAGAATACAAATTTCAAAATATTCTAGAACAATTCAAAGTTGAAAAAAAAAACTCAAGTTGATTTACAGATTGAAAATGCATGAGAACGTGTTAGAGAGAACTCACAAGTCTTGTCGCTCATCTTCTAAGCTTTCTATATCTAATTTGGGACAAAATCGTAAAATTGAGAGAAACTGAGAAGAGGTAAGAGAAGAGAAGTATGGATGCAGAACATTGGGGATTTGATTATAGATGAAGATGCTAACAAGATAGAAAACAACATAGAAAACAGTTACTAAATGGATCTGCCATTAGAAACCTTCGAGAAGCTTATCATGGCTAGGGAAGTCAAATATAAAACGAAGAGTGATGAACTTTCCGTACAACCAATCATCATCGCTGCCTCATATCTTCCTTCCTTCTCCGACCAGTCTATTGTGGAAGAAGACAGTGGGTAGGTAACTCCGCCACCATGGATTCAATAGATTATATTTTGCAATCAATCATCTATGAAATTAGGTCTTGGGCCTAACTCACACCCCAAAAGCTAGCTCAAAGGGAGGAGGATTGCTCAAGCCTTATACGGAACCACCCATCTCATTAACCACCGATGTGAGACTTTTGTCATTCTTTAACACGTCACCTCACACCCAGTGCTTAGCATCTGGTGCGTGGGCAATTTTGATTTTGGGGGCCCCAACATCGGGTGAGACGGGCCAATACCATGTGAAATTACGTCTTGGGCCTAACTCATGTTAAATTAGGTCTTGGACCTAACTCACACCCTAAAAGTTAGCTCAAAGGGAGGAGAATTGCTCAAGCCTTATAAGGAGTTCACCCATCTCATTAACCACTGATGTGAGACTTTTTTCATTCTTTAACATCATCAAACCATAATTTTGTCATCTCAAATTAGTCAATATAATTTTTGATGTGAGACTTTTTTCATTCTTTAACATCATCAAACCATAATTTTGTCATCTCAAATTAGTCAATATAATTATTTGATATCTTTTAATAATGCGATTTTTCGTTTGACCCCTCCCAAGAAAAGCTTTGGGTTCAATACCGAACGGAGAAATCACTACAACATTTTAGACCTATGGCCAAACTAAATATGGACAACGCCCGTAAAGTGTTGCCTAAAATATTTTTGGAGTGGCTTTTAAAGCGTAGTCCAAGTTTTTAACTTTTAGATTCGATAATATTTGCAACACTTGTAAAGTGTATTCTTTAATGGTATAAGCTACACTTTATAAGCGTTGTTATAATATGATATAATTGGCAACAACTATTTACATATATGGCCACACTTTTAAAGTATCCTATTTTTATAATTGTAAAAGCAACACATTACAAATGTGGCCTTAATGTTTTCACTAAAATATTATATTCCCTCCAACATTTTCAACTATCTCCCTCCAATTTTTATTGGGCAAAAAAATAATGCATAAAACATTAAAACTTATTT
>NW_006239087.1:1244187-1246209 GCF_000226075.1 Solanum tuberosum | reverse complement strand
CTGGGTATCTCATTAATGGATATAGATTCCATATTAGGCAACGTGATGCAAGGCGTAAAACACAAAATAGTGGTGTTACAGTTGTTGCCTCAACTACAAGCTTTGCAAGCTCAAAGGATAAAAATTCGATTGCTGCACATTTGACTTATTACGATACAATAGTTGATATTGTTAAATTAGACTATTACGGTCATTTTAAGGTTGTTCTATTTAAGTGTGATTGGTATGAGGTTGAAAATGATACTTATGACCTTACTTATGTCTATTTTAACAAGAGATGCTCTCAGGAAGAGCCTTTTGTGCTTGGATCTCAAGTACACCAATGATTCCTTAAGACTTTTCTCTCTCTTTATCTCTTCTAAAACCTCTCAACTGTATTTTCCTCAACTTTTTCTAGTTGTGCTTCATTCAAATCATCATTTATTTTGTTTGTTTATGTATTTCCTTTATTGATGTATCAAATTCTGAAGATGGTTTTCTTGTTCTTCTTGGCTGTTGGTTTGATCCTATACAACAAGATCATTATAGTTATTATGAGTAGAAGTAGTAGAGTTAAGTGTCTTACTTGACTGTTCCTTAGGCTGATATTGTTAGTCTTGCCCTGTCTTCTGTTGTAGTAAACCAGGTCTTCCCATAGTGGTTCTTGGCTGTTGGTTGGATCCTGCACAACAAGATCATTATAGTTATTATGAGTAGAAATAGTAGAGTTAAGTGTCTTACCTGACTGTGCGTTAGGTTGATATTGTTGGTCTTGCCCTGTCTTAGAACCAGGTCTTCCCATAATGGGTTGGTTCTATTTGTAGTTCTTCTTCTTCTTAACCTGCCACTGCTCATCTGATATCTCATTTGCCTTCTCCTGATTTGGTTGTTGATTTATGTGTGTAGTTGTGGCTCCAACTTCCCTGCTAGAATTAGTGTGCAGGTTATAGAATCAGTTTATAGTACATACAGTAGGTTATAGCTTGCACTAAACTCAGCTGCTGCAATCTTCTATTATCAATTACTCTTATATAGCTGCTGCAATATGCTATAATACAGTGCTGGAAATTTTGGAAACAATTAAGCTCTTCTATAACTGCCTGAACTCAGAAAATTCTGTCCAGTTAATTCGATTTTAATGGCAACTAACAAGGCCCTTCACTCCAACAGAATTTCTTGTCTCTTCTATAACTGCTGCAATCTGATTTGTTGTACATGGCAACAACTATTATCAGTTACTCTTATATAGCTGCTGCAATATGCTTTAATATAGTGTTGGAAATTCTGGAAAGAGTTGAGCTCTTCTATAACTGCCCGAACTCAGAAAATTATGGCCAATCAATTCGATTTTAATGGAAACTAACTATTGACACCCAATTTTGACTCTCCACATTTTATTTAACTAAAGTTTTAATAATAATAATAATAATAATAATAATAATAAAAACAAAAAAAATAAATAAATATATATATAGATATGTTATGAATTTTTTGTAGGAATACAAAAAAAAAATTAATTATTTATTTTATTTGATAAATTTATTTTCATAAATACTATTTTTATAAAAAATTATATATATTATATAAATATTTACTACTTAACTTTCTCAATTTTTTTTAACTATGTTTTTAAGGGTTAACTTGATTTTTTAAAATTAAATATAGTTTCTATTATTGCGATAAATATTTTTTTGACATTTTTTCAAAATTAGGAAAGATTAATTAATTAATGAGTTAGTAATTTATTATATATATATATATATTTAGGATGACTAATTTTATCAAATAAGCTAGTCTTGCAAAATAATTATTTTAAATTTAATAAATTATGGCTATTTAATAAAGAAGAGGTTATAATTTTAAAATAAATTTAATTTGAACAAAACTTGGCAATCCAAGTCTTTTTAATTCAGTCAATCCGCGTGTGCCACGTAGGAAGCACATGAATTGTGCTTTTTCAGATTAAATTTTGACCATCCAATCTAATCCAACGACTTTAATTAATTCATCTTTTTAATATAATATATATATATATATATATAT
>NW_006239087.1:1241948-1244087 GCF_000226075.1 Solanum tuberosum | reverse complement strand
AGGGGCAGCAATTTGAACTTTAAAAATGCAGATTTTTAGCTTAAAAAATTGCAGATTTATAGTGCGAAAAAATGCAGATTTCACATATTCTACCAAGAAAAATTTTAGCATAAAAAAGTGCAGATTTTAACTTGGACAATGCAGGTTTTGAGAGGGTAAAAAAATACAGTTTTTTAACAAGCCCTACTAGGCAGATTTTTTTGGTGTGGAAATGCAGTTCTTTCCCTAGTTTCGAACACCATTTTGTGGGATCTAAAAGTATAAATTTTTGGAACTAGCCACTATACTTTGAGAGTTTAAAAGTACAATAGTTTGAGTTTAAAAACGGTTTTAAAAAAAACACTACTTTCAGGAAGAAGAACATCATTTTAAAAGCCGAAAATGGATGTTATAAGTTTGCTAAAATTGTTACCTTATTTTTTAGTCTTTAAAAGTTACATACATCTGAAGTTATTTGTTTATCTTAGGGATAGGAAAACTCATCATTTAAAACTCTCAAATAAATTTGAAACTAGTTTAAAGGCTAAAGCAATTACCCTTTAGAAATATATTTAAGGCTAAGATATTTACCTTTTAGAAACACATTTTTTTAAGAAAACAAGTAAGAAAGTAGGCCTATATATTTTTAACAAAAAAAAAATATAACTATAGAATAAGTCTCAATAGTTAGGCCCATTTTTATTTTTTATTTTTACATCACCCCTTTTCGAAAATATATTTACTATTATCACTTTTCAAATCAAATATTGCAAAATAATATTTAATTTCTTAACATGTTATTTCAAGATTTTAGATATGCCAACAGGTTTAAAATACAAGGTACATACATATTTATGTCATACGTAGAAAAGTACAAATTCTATATTTTTTTTAGTTTTCTTTATACGTAACCTATTATTTTGCTACACTTCATATTATTTTCTCATATCTACTATCACTTTACAAATGTTACTTATTTTCCTCACACTTTAATATACACATTATTTTACTAGATATTCGCACCCGATTACTATCTCATTTTATTTTATTTTCTTTCACCTCTTGATTCTATATATAAATAAAATGACAAATTTTCATATCCTTTAAACTCAACATTTATTTTGGGATACATTTATATAAGACACATTTGTATTTTTAACATATAAAATTGTCATACATTTTTAGTACATTTATTTATTTTTTACCGTATGATAAACATACTACTATTAATTTTATTTAATAGACATATATATGTCGTACCTTGTATTTTACTCTTTTCTTAAACTAATAAAATTTATTTTTTAAAGAAAATAAATAAACAAGTTTTCCTAATTATATGTCACGACCCAATTTCTCAAATCATGATGGCACCTGTTATAACCCACCAGCAGGTAAGCCAATCCGTAACCCGGAACAACAAGTAATGGGTTTGAGGGTAGAAACTAAACAAGAGTAGGAAAATAACAATATAGACAGGTAGAAACAAACCAAAACATATATACAAATAAAGATCCCTCCCAGAACCTGGAAGTCACTAGTACAGAGCTACTAACAAAATGAGTATAAGTCCCAAAAATGGACAGCAGAGACTGGACTATCTCGAAAGGTAAAAGACAAGTCTATATATACAGATGGAGACTGAAATAGTACAAAACGTCGTGTGCTCATTCCCGTCTCCGGATCAGTCTGCTCCAAGCTCGATCAACGCTGGCTACTAGTGCCCGGACCTGCATCACGAAATAGATGTAGAGTGTAGCATGAGTACCAGAACAACATGTACCCAGTAAGCATCATAGGCCGACTGAACTTGAAAAGTAAAGGCAATATGAAAAGAAGGAATAACACAAACCGAAGTCAAGAACTAAAATCTAACTAACAAGGGAATGCACACGAGTGTACAAAGAACTAACTAAAGTAATCTATAAGCTAACTACACCTAACTGGGCCCCCATAAGCCCAGAAGGTACACTCGTGCGCAAGTTAAATAAAAACCCAAACGGACCCCCATAAGCACGACGAGTACACAAAATAACTATAACTAAAGAGAAATGCATAAAAGAACCCAAGAACGAAGAACACGAATCAGAACCTCAACCCTAATTAGTAAAATCTGACAGAATGGAGGCCGGACTTCGAACCGAATGCTCACCAGAAGTACCC
>NW_006239087.1:1235206-1240445 GCF_000226075.1 Solanum tuberosum | reverse complement strand
TGCCCCACTATCAAAAATAGAGTCACAACGTTAATACGGTCGTTTAGACACCAAAATCACAACAAACGGAGACGGGTCAATTTTGGAGTCAAAACAGAAATCGTGGGACCCGCGCTGAAAATTTTGAAATTACCCCAAAAGCAGGTTCTTAACAGCTCCCCGAACTTGTGTTCCATGATGGGACACAATTCGGGGCTCAGAAACAACACAGTACCAACATACAAACCAAAACCCAAATTTTCCTCGAGAACTAAAGGAATGGGACAGCAGCTAATTCAGCATATTTACCAAAAACAGGTGGTTTACAGTAAACTCTGACAACACCACAATGTTCTCCTCGAAAAACCACTCAAGATAGCCTCAAAAATCACTGAAATCGGACCTAAAATGACTGAAATATCAAGTCTCAAAAATTCCCAAAATCAAGCTCACAAAAAGGGTGCGGCAGCAGGTATTTTACGAAATTTACCTCAAACGGAGACTCCAAATCACTATCCGAGCTCACCAACACGTTGTCCTCGAAAAATCTCACAACTTTTCCTTTTGAATCGCCCAAATCGGTTGAGAGATGAGAGTTTTATCATGGTTTAAGTTTGGGGAATATGTTGCTGTTTTTCTGCATTTATTGCAGAAAATCTGCAATAATTCCAAAACTTAAAACTCCGACGGGGTGCTTCGATCTCGTTCGGAACCCCGTGCACGCAAACGAGATATGCAACCATACCAAATTTGATATTCCAGACTCAACGGCGCAGTCGAAATTTCCATCATAGGTCATTTCGATAAAAAGTAGGTCCACTTCAAAAAGCCATTTTAAGTCAAAACTCACAAAAGGGCTCGAAAAGATATCGAAAATCTCCAGACACAAAAGAAGGGTCAATCTAGACCAAACTTGACATTCCAGAGCTAACTGCGCTGACGGAATTCTCATCCGAGCGCGTTTACTCTGAATGTTGACCAAAGTCAAACTTAAGCCAAATTTCAAAGGCTAAAACGCCTAATCGCACCGACTCACACTGAAAACCTCGAGAGTCATGTCGACCATGCTACTAGCCTAAAATGACCCTTCCGAAGCTGATGGAATCATCAGAATTGGATTCAGATGTCATCTTCTTGAACTTTTGATCAAAAATGATCGTTCAAGGTTCATAAGCTCCAAAACATAAAAACTCGCACCAAGACCAAACGAACGACCAGGTGACCGAACTGTCAGTCCCAGCAAGTCATAAATGACTTGGGGTCGCTATAGAAACGCTCTAAACGACACACAGAAGGCAAGACACAGAAATAACCATGAGGGCCATTACAATATCCACTACTAAAAAGGACTTTCGTCCGCGAAAGAAAGGATCAAGAAGTACCGGAAGGCTCAAACAAGCCGGGAAACTGCTCCCGCATCTCCTGCTCGGTCTCCCAGGTAGCCTCCTCGACTGGACGATGCCTCCAACGAACCTTAACAACAGGAATGGCTGTCGAGCGCAATCTCCTCACATCTCTGGCTAGAATGGCAACTGGCTCCTCTACAAATGTCAAACGATCATCCAACTCGACTGCATCATACTGGAGCACATGGGACTCATCAGGAACATATCGCCGCAGCATCGAAACATGAAACACTGGGTGGATGGCCGAAAATACTGGAGGTAGGGCCAACTCATAAGCAACCTCCCCAACTGTCCGGAGTATCTCAAAAGGCCCAAGGTACCTGGGGCTAAGCTTGCCCCGCCTCCCAAACCCTATCACGCCCTTCATGGGCGACACACGGAGGAATACCCGGTCACCAACAGAGAATCTCAAAGGTCGATGCCTCTGATCCGCATAACTCTGGTGCCTACTCTGAGCCGTCCTGAGCCTATCCTGAATCACCCTCACCTGATCCAGGGCCTCCTGAAGCAAATCTGAACCACGCGGCCTAGGCTCTGTAGACTAAAACCAACCAACTAGAGAGCGACAACGCCTACCATATAAGGCCTCAAACGGGGCCATCTGAATACTAGAGTGGTAGCTGTTGTTGTATGCAAACTCTGCCAAAGGCAAGAACTGGTCCCACTGACCTCCAAAATCCATAACACAGGCCCGCAACATATCCTCAAGGACATGAATAGTACGCTCTGACTGACCATCCCTCTGTGGGTGAAATGCTGTGCTAAGGTGGACACGGGTGCCCAACTCCTCCTGAAAAGCCCTCCAAAAGCTGGAAGTGAACTGTGAACCCCGGTCTGAAATGATAGAAACAGGCACACCATGAAGACGAACTACCTCCCGAATATAGATACGAGCCAACCTCTCAGCACTGAAGGTAGTATGAACAGGAAGGAAGTGTGCTGACTTGGTCAATCGATCCACGATGACCCAAATGCTGTCAACACCTCTAGAAGTCCAAGGCAACCCCACAACGAAGTCCATAGTGATACGCTCCCACTTCAACTCCGGAATGGGTAATCTCTGGAACTCGCCACCTGGTCTCAAATGCTCGGCCTTTACCTTTCAAATGCTCGGCCTTTACTTGCTGGCAGCACAAGCTACGGGAAACAAAGTCAGCAATATCTCTCCTCATGCCACTCCACCGGTAATGCTGCCTCAAATCATTATACATCTTCGCTGTGCCCGGATGGATAGAGTATCTAGACTCATGGGCCTCAGAAAGTATCAACTGTATCAGATCTCCAACTCTCGGAACACAAATACGGCCGGCAAATTTTAACCATCCATCATGATCTAAGGTAGCCTGACCACCATCACCTGCTAACACTCGATCTCTAAGGGCCACCAAGGTGTCATCCTCAAACTGGCAACCACGGATCCTATCAAGCAAAGAAGACTGAACTCCCATTAAGGCCAAGATGCGTCTAGAATCTGAGATATCCAACCGAACCATGCTATTAGCTAAGGACTGAATGTCCAAAGCTAAGGGTTGCTCCTCAACAGATAAGAAGGATAGACTACCCATACTCACCGCCTTTCGGATCAAGGAGTCCGCTACCACATTCGCCTTGCCGAATGATAGAAAATAGAAAGGTCATAGTCCTTCAGGAGCTCAATCCAACGACGCTGCTGCATCAATACACAACCCAAACCAAGACCGGATGCGTCACAATAAACTGTGAAGCCCTCGCCCTCAACTGGAACGGTCAATATAGGAGCGGTGGTCAATAACTCCTTGAGCCTCAAAAAGCTCGCCTCACACTCCTCTGACCAAACTAAGGGAACATCAACATGAGTCAATCGAGTCAACGGGGCTGCAATAGTAGAAAAGCCCTCAATAAAGCGTCTGTAGTAGCCTTCTAATCCGACGAAGCTCCGAATCTCAGTAACTGAGGTAGGCCTAGCTCAATCACGAATAGCCTCAATCTTCGTCGGATCTACCATAATGCCCTCCTTAGATACAACATGCCCCAAGAACGCTACAAAGTCTAACCAAAACTGGCACTTTGAGAACTTGGCATAAAGCCGCTGATCTCTCAAAGTCTGGAGCACAATCCTCAAATGCTGCTCTTGTTCACTCCGGCTCCGCGAATATACCAGTATTTTATCAATGAATACAATAACAAATAAATCAAGGTATGGCCTGAATACACGTGTCATCAAGTCCATGAAGGCAGCAGGGGCATTAGTCAACCCAAACGACATCACCAAGAACTCATAATGGCCATAACGGGTCCTAAATGTAGTCTTAGGGATGTCCGCTGCCCTAATCCTCAGCTGATGGTACCCGGACCTCAAATCAATCTTACAAAACACGGCGGCACCCTGAAGCTGATCAAACAAATCATCAATACGAGGCATGGGGTAACGGTTCTTCACCGTTACCTTGTTCAGCTGCCTGTAGTCAATACACATCCTCATAGTCCCGTCCTTCTTCTTCACAAAAAAAATAGGAGCACCCCAAGGCGACACACTCGGACGGATAAATCCCTTATCTAAGAGATCCTCTAACTGAACACTGAGCTACCTGAGCTCTGCAGGAGCCATCCGGTAAGGCGGAATAGAAATAGGACGGGTGTCGGGCTGCAAATCTATGGCACAATCAATGTCACGATCTGGAGGTAAGCAAGGTAGGTCTGTAGGGAACACATCTGCAAAATCTCTAACCACAGGAACTGAGTCAACTGAAGAGCCCTCCCTACTCACATCTTGCACATAAGCCAAATAAGCTAAACACCCAGAAGCAACCAACCGTCTAGCCCGCATAAAAGAGATGATCCATGTAGGTGTGTGACTATAAGCACCCTGCCACAACACTGACAAAATGCCAGGCATGGCTAAAGTAACGGTCTTGGCGTAGCAATCCAAGACCGCATGGTAGGGGGATAACCAGTCCATGCCCAGAATCACATCAAAATCAACCATATCTAGCAGAATAAGATCAACTCTAGTATCACAACCCCGGATAGTCACTAAGCAAGATCGTAATATCTGATCCACTACTAAGGACTCACCCACCGGAGTCGAAACATGAACTGGCTCTGGCAAAGACTCAGACCTCAAACCCAATCGGGGAGCAAAATAAACAGATATATACGAGAATGTGGTCCCGGGATCAAATAATACTGTAGCAGGTTGATGGCATAATAAAAGAGTACCTGTGATGACATCGTCGGATACCTCAGCCGTCGCCTTCGCCGGGGCTGCGTAGAAATGGCCCTGAGCACCTCTGCCCGATGCATCTAATCTACCACCTAACCTGCCTCCCCGAGCTCCGCCTCTGGTACCCTGTCGGGTGTCCCGACGACCCTGGTCCTGACCACCACCTCTAGCTAGAGGGGGCACTGCTGAAACTGGTCTAGGTGCAATGGGAGCTGGTACAATAGCACCTCGCCCTCGCCGGGGGCACTCTCTGGACCAATGGTCAGGCACACCGCAATCAAAACACTCCGAACCTGAACGCCCTGAAGTAACCCGACCGCGATAAGAAGGGAGGGAATCTGATCCCCTCAAACTCTGGCCCGTACGAGGACCACCCTGGTGATGCTGACCTGCCTCAGAAGCAGGTAATGCCGCTTGAACAGGCCGACTGGACTGACGCTGCTGGAACTTCTGGCGGGGCCTATCATAGGAGTCTCTCCCTCTGGTCTGGGACCCGCTGTAGCTGCCCTGGTAGCGTGCCCTCTTATCGCTGCCCCCTTGGGCCTCGCGATGAATATGCTCCATGGATCGGGCATGGTCAACTACATCAAGAAATGAACGGCCGGCAGAAACTAAATGCTCTGTGTCGACCCTCAGACGGTACTGCAACCCA
>NW_006239087.1:1220325-1233896 GCF_000226075.1 Solanum tuberosum | reverse complement strand
ATCTGTTCCAACTTCGATCAACGCTAGCTACTAGTGCCCAGACCTGCATCACGAAATAGATGCAGAGCGTAGCATGAGTACCAAAACACAGGTACCCAGTAGGCATCATAGGCCGACTAAACTTGAAAAGTAAAGACAATATGAAAAGAAGGAATAACACAAACCGAAGTCAAGAAATAAAATCTAACTAACAATGGAATTCACACGAGTGTAGAAAGAACTAACTAAAGTAATCTATAAGCTAACTACAGCTAACTGGAACCCCATAAGCCCAGAAGGTACACTCGTGCGCAAGTTAAATAAAAACCCGATGGACCCCCATAAGCCCGACGAGTACACAGAATAACTATAACTAAAGAGAATTGCATATGAGAACCTAGGAATGGAGAACCCGAACCAAAACCTCAACCCCAATTTGTAAAATCTGATAGTACGGAGGCCGGACCTCAAACCGGATGCTCACCAGAAGTACCAAAGTAACCATTAATAAGTATCAAGTATCTGAGGCCGGAACTCTAACCGGATGCTTTATATAAATGTTTGGGCAATAGAGGCCGGACCTTAAACCGGTTGCTCTATAATAATATTTGGGCAATAGAGGCCGGAACTCTAACCGGATGCTCTATAAAGGTGCCAGTGTAGCTGCTGAAAGAGTCCTAATCGATCCACACTCATAAATATCCTTGGAGCTCCGTCCATACTTAGCCAATCAATGTAAGTCCTTGGATTCTGCCTGCAGGCCCGGGTGCACCACCCTGGCCGCGCCACCTCGCGAGCGAGTCATCCTGCGAAAGAGTGAAACAAGTAAAATTTCCAGAAACCAATACGACACACGCTGCACGAAAGCGAAACAAAAGAGGAAATTTTCCTAATGACATCCTGTAGCCTCCCGAAGATAAGTTACGGACGTCTCCGCACCGATCCGCAGGACTCTACTAGACGTTAGATCTGTGCAAGTGAGACCGGTGAACCTTATGCTCCGATACCAATTTGTCACGACCCAATTTCTCAAATCATGATGGCACCTATTATAACCCACCAGCAGGTAAGCCAACCCGTAACCCGCAATAACACGTAATGGGTCTGAGGGTAGAAACTAAACAAGAGTAGGCAAATAACAATATACACAGGCGGAAGCAAACCAAAACATAAATACAAATAAACATCCCTCCCTGAACCTGGAAGTCACTAGTACAGAGCTACTAACAAAATGAGTACAAGTCCCAAAAGTGGACAACTGAGACTGGACTGTCTCGAAAGGTAAAAGACAAGTCTATATATACAGATGGAGACTGAAATAGTACAAAACGTCGTGTGCTCACTCCCGTCTCCGGATCAGTCTGCTCCAAGCTCGATCAACGCTGGCTACTAGTGCCCGGACCTGCATCACGAAACAGATGCAGAGCGTAGCATGAGTACCAAAACAACAGGTACCCAGTAGGCATCATAGGCCGACTGAACTTGAAAAGTAAAGGCAGTATGAAAAGAAGGAATAACACAAACCGAAGTCAAGAACTAAAATCTAACTAACAAGGGAATGCACACGAGTGTACAAAGAACTAACTAAAGTAATCTATAAGCTAACTACACCTAACTGGGCCCCCATAAGCCCAGAAGGTACACTCGTGCGCAAGTTAAATAAAAACCCAAACGGACCCCCATAAGCACGACGAGTACACAAAATAACTATAACTAAAGAGAATTGCATAAAAGAACCCATGAACGAAGAACATCGAACCAGAACCTCAACCCTAATTAGTAGAATCTGACAGTACGGAGGCCGGACCTCGAACCGGATGCTCACCAAAAGTACCTAAGTAACCAATCACAAGTAACAAGTATAAGAGGTCAGAACTCTAACCGGATGCTCTATATAGGTATCTGAGCAATAGAGGCCGGACCTTAAACCGGATGCTCTATATAAGTATCTGAGCAATAGAGGCCGGAACTATAAACCGATGCTCTATATAAGTAACTGGGCAATAGAGGCCGGAACTCTAACCGGATGCTCTATAAAGGTGCCAATGTAGCTGTTGAAAGAGTCCCAATCGATCCATACTCATAAATGTCCGTGAAACGCCGTCCACACATAGCCAATCAATGAAAGTCCTTGGAACCAAATTCAAATCGCGAAGTAGAACTAGTGTTGCTGATGTAACTCGTGAAGCCGTAACATCGGGGAAAATAAGGATAACTATAATCGGAGAAAGAGTATCGCCTAACTAAGGCCCAAACTATCAGACTCAAGTCTGCTACACCAGTCTACAGGGATTTAAGCCGGCCGAGCGACGTCGGGGCAAAACTAAGGCCTATCGGATCCGAATCATGTATTTCTAAGGCAAGCCCTAGTCAAACCTAAACTAAGGCCCAACATGCTTCAAATAAATAATAATTAAGCATGCAAGCACTCCACATAGAGAGGAGGGTCCATTAATAACACAAAGCATGCTCACAGTTACCCGATAATTCTCGAAATAGGCCGAAAACATGATTTCTAATCACCTATGCATGATTCAATAACTACCCAACCCAAATCCCAACTAATCAACATGCATTCACATTTTCGAGTTCAATCTAAGAGAGGAAAACCGTAGCCTACCTGTAGGCCAATCACACGAGCTCCAAAATAACTTCTCCGGAGCTTTCCCTTTCCGAACGTCCTCGAAACGCTGCCCCGCTATCAAAAATAGGATCACAACGTTATTACAGTCGTTTAGACACCAAAATCACAACAAACGGAGACGGGTCAATTTTGGAGTCAAAACAGGAATCGTGGGACCCGTGCAGAAAATTTCGAAATTAACCTCAAAAGTGGGTCCTAACCAGTTTTCCCAGCTCATGTCCCAAAATGGGACACAATTCGGGGCTCGGGAACAACACAATATCAACATGCAACTAAAACCCAAATTTTCTCAAGGAGTCAAAACAAGAATCGTGGGACCCGCGCTGAAAATTCCAAAATTACCCCAAAAGTAGGTTCTTAACAGCTCCCCGAACTTGTGTTCCATGATGGGACACAATTCGGGGCTAAGAAACAACACAGTACCAACATACAACAAAAACCCAAATTTTCCTCGAGAACTAAAGGAATGGGAAAGCAGCTAATTCAGCATATTTACCAAAAACAGGTGGTTTACAGTAAACTCTGACAACACCACAATGTTCTCCTCGAAAAACCACTCAAGATAGCCTCAAAAATCACTGAAATCGGACCTAAAATGACTGAAATATCAAGTCTCAAAAATTCCCAAAATCAAGCTCACAAAAAGGGTGCGGCAGCAGGTATTTTACAAAATTTACCTCAAAACCGGAGACTTCCAAAATCACTATCCGAGCTCACCAACACGTTGTCCTCGAATAATCTCACAACTTTTCCTTTTGAATCGCCCAAATCGGTTGAAAGATGAGAGAGTTATCAGGGTTTAAGTTTGGGGAATATGTTGCTGTTTTTCTGCATTTATTGCAGAAAATCTGCAATAATTCCAAAACTTGAAACTCCGACGGGGTGCTCCGATCTCGTTCGGAACCCCGTGCACGCAAACGAGATATGCAACCATACCAAATTTGATATTCCAGACTCAACGGCGCAGTCGAAATTTCCATCATAGGTCATTTCGATAAAAAGTAGGTCCACTTCAAAAAGCCATTTTAAGTCAAAACTCACAAAAGGGCTCGAAAAGACATCGAAAACCTCCAGACACAAAAGAAGGGTCAATCTAGGCCAAACTTGACATTCCAGAGCTAACCGCGCTGACGGAATTCTCATCCGAGCGCGTTTACTCAGAATGTTGACCAAAGTCAAACTTAAGCTTAAACTTAGAATTAAAACGCCTAATCGCACCGACTCACACTGAAAACCTCGGGAGTCATGTCGACCATGCTATCATCCTAAAATGACCCTTTCGGAGCTGATGGAATCGTCAGAATTGGATTCCAATGTCATCTTCTTGAACTTTTGATCAAAAATGATCGTTCAAGGTTCATAAGCTCCAAAACACAAAAACTCGCACCAAGACCAAACGAACGACCAGGTGACCGAACTGTCAGTCCCAGCAAGTCATAAATGACTGGGGGTCGCTATAGGAACGCTCTAAACGACACACAGAAATGACCAAGAGGGACATTACAACATTCACTACTAAAAAGGACTTTCGTCCGCGAAAGTAAGGGTCAAGAAGTACTAGAAGGCTTAAACAAGCTGGGAAACTGCTCTCACATCTCCTACTCGGTCTCCTAGGTATCCTCCTCGACTGGAAGATGCCTCCAACGGACCTTAACAACAGGAATGGCTCTAGAGCGCAATCTCCTCACATCTCTGGCTAGAATGGCAACTGGCTCCTCTACAAATGTCAAACGATCATCCAACTCGACTGCATCATACTGGAGCACATGGGACTCATCAGGAACATATCGCCGCAGCATCGAAACATGAAACACTGGGTGGATGGCCGAAAATACTGGAGGTAGGGCCAACTCATAAGCAACCTCCCCAACTGTCAGCTGTTGTTGTATGCAAACTCTGCCAAAGGCAAGAACTGGTCCCACTGACCTCCAAAATCCATAACACAGGCCCGCAACATATTCTTAAGGACCTGAATAGTACGCTCCGAATGGCCATCCGTCTGTGGGTGAAAAGCTGTGCTAAGGTGGACACGGGTGCCCAACTCCTCCTGAAAAGCCCTCCAAAAGCTGGAAGTGAACTGTGAACCCGGGTCTGAAATGATAGAAACAGGCACGCCATGAAGACGGACCACCTCCCTAATGTAGATACGAGCCAACCTCTCGGCACTGAAAGTAGTATGAACAGGAAGGAAGTGTACTGACTTGGTCAATCGATCCACGATGACCCAAATGCTGTCAACACCTCTAGAAGTCCGAGGCAACCCCACAACGAAGTCCATAGTTATACGCTCCCACTTCCACTCCGGAATGGGTAATCTCTGAAACTCACCACCAGGCCTTAAATGCTCGGCCTTTACTTGCTGGCAGCACAAGTAACGGGAAACAAAGTCAGCAATATCTCTCCTCATGCCACTCCACCAGTAATGCTGCCTCAAATCATTATACATCTTCGCTGTGCCCGGATGGATAGAGTATCTAGACTCATGGGCCTCAGAAAGTATCAACTGTATCAGATATCCAACTCTCGGAACACAAATACGGCCGGCAAATTTTAACACTCCATCAGGATCTAAGGTAGCCTGACCACCATCACCCGCTAACACTCGATCTCTAAGGGCCACCAAGGTGTCATCCTCAAACTGGCAACCACGGATCCTATCAAGCAAAGAAGACTGAACTCCCATAAAGGCCAAGATGCGTCTAAAATCTGAGATATCCAACCGAACCATGCTATTAGCTAAGGACTGAATGTCCAAAACTAAGGGTCGCTCCTCAATAGATAAGAAGGCTAGACTACCCATACTCACCGCCTTTCGGATCAAGGTGTCCGCTACCACATTCGCCTTGCCGGATGATAGAGAATAGAAAGGTCGTAGTCCTTCAGGAGCTCAATCCAACGACGCTGCCTCGAATTAAGGTCCCTCTGGCTCATGATGTACCAAAGACTCCTATGATCGGTATAGATCTCACATCGAACTCCATACAAGTAGTGCCTCCAAATCTTAAGCGCGAAAACTACCGCCGCCAACTCCAAGTCATTAGTGGGGTAGTTGCGCTCATGAATCTTAAGCTGCCTCGACGCATGAGCAATAACCCGACCCTGCTGCATCAATACACAACCCAAACCAAGACCGGATGCGTCACAATAAACTGTGAAGCCCTCGCCCTCAACTGGAAGGGTCAATATAGGAGCGGTGGTCAATAACTCCTTGAGCCTCAAAAAGCTCGCCTCACACTCCTCTGACCAAACAAAGGGAACATCAACACGAGTCAATCGAGTCAACGGGGCTACAATAGTAGAAAATCCCTCAATAAAGCGTCTGTACTAGCCTGCTAATCCGACGAAGATCCGAATCTCAGTAACTGAGGTAGGCCTAGCTCAATCACGAATAGCCTCAATCTTCGCCGGATCTACCATAATGCCCTCCTTGGATACAACATGCCCCAAGAACTCTACAAAGTCTAACCAAAACTGGCACTTTGAGAACTTGGCCTAAAGCCGCTGATCTCTCAAAGTTTGGAGCACAATCCTCAAATGCTGCTCTTGTTCACTCCGGCTCCGCGAATATACCAGTATTTTATCCATGAAGACAATAACAAATAAATCAAGGTATGGCCTGAATGCATCTGATCTACCACCTCACCTTCCTCCCCGAGCTCCGCCTCTGGTACCCTGTGGGGTGTCCCGACGACCCTGGTCCTGACCACCACCTCTAGCTAGAGGGGGCACTGCTAAAACTGGTCTAGGTGCAATGGGAGCTGGTACAATCGCACCTCGCCCTCGCCGGGGGCACTCTCTAGACCAATGGTCAGGCGCACCGCAATCAAAACACCCCGAACCTGAACGCCCTGAAGTAACCCGACCGCGATAGGAAGGGAGGGAATCTGATCCCCTCGAACTCTGGCCCGTACGAGGACCACCCTGGTGATGTTGACCTCCCTCAGAAGCAGGTAATGCCGCTTGAACAGGCCGACTGGACTGACACTGCTGGAATCTCTGGCGGGGCCTATCATAGTAGTCTCTCCCTCCAGTCTGGGACCCGCTGTAGCTGCCCTGGTAGCGTGCCCTCTTATCGCTGCCCCCTTGGGCCTCGCTATGAATATGCTCCATGGATCGGGCATGGTCGACCACATCAAGAAATGAACGGCCGGCCGAAACCAAATGCTCTATGTCGACCCTCAGACGGTACCGCAACCCACGTACAAAACAACGAACTCTCTCCTTCTCCGTGGGTAGGATCATGGTAGCATGTCGAGATAACTCATGGAACCTCATCTCGTACTCCGAAACGGTCATAGGTCCCTGCTCCAATATAGAAAACTGATCACGAAGCCTATCCCTAACACTCTGTGACATGAACCGGGCCAAGAAAGCCTCTGAGAACTCACTCCAAGATACAGTAGGCGATCCAGCTGGCCTGCACTCTCGATACGAGCGCCACCACTGCCTGGCTAGCCCACGAAACTGATGAGCGGTGAAGTCGGCTCCTCTCGACTCCAAGACGCCTAATGACTGTAGCTGCTCCTGACAAGTGAGCTAGAACTCGTAGGCATCCTCCACAATCGCCCCTGAGAATATCGGCGGTGCCAACCTTTGGAACAGCCCGAGCATCTTCTGCTCGCGCAGTGGCATCTCCCCGTCCTTTAAGTCTAACACGACAGCAACATGAACTGGTGGCGGTTGAACCTCTGGTGCCGTTGTGGCAGGCTGACCCTGCGGCGCTGGAGCTGGTGCTGCTGGGACAGGTCCTGGTGCCTGTCGTATCTCCTCAATAGCTGCAAGTTTCTGAGTCAGCAGAGCATGAATATCATGAGCTGCAACTGCAGCTGGTGCAGGTGGTGGCTGGGCTGGCCCCGGCCCACCGACTTTGGAGGTACATATGCTGCCTGAGGCTCCTCCTCCCTATCTCAGGCTAGTGCTACGGCCCTGCCTCGACCTCGGGGTCGGCGTCTACCCCAAGATGAGGATCTGCCTGCAGGCCCGGGGTGCACCACCCTAGCCGCGCCACCTCGCGAGCGAGTCATCCTTCGAAAGAGTGAAACAAGTAAAATTTCCAGAAACCAATACGACACACGCTGCACGAAAGACGAAACAAAAGAGGAAATTTTCCTAATGACATCTTGTAGCCTACCGAAGATAAGTTACGGACGTCTCCGCACTGATCCGCAGGACTCTACTAGACGTTAGCTCTGTGCAAGTGAGACCGGTGAACCTTAGGCTCTGATACCAACTTGTCACGACCAATTTCTCAAATCATGATGGCACCTACTATAACCCACCAGCAGGTAAGCCAACCCGTAACCCGGAACAACAAGTAATGGGTCTGAGGGTAGAAACTAAACAAGAGTAGGCACATAACAATATAGACAGGCAGAATCAAACCAAAACATATATACAAATAAAGATCCCGCCCAGAACCTGGAGGTCACTAGTACAGAGCTACTAACAAAATGAGTACAAGTCCCAAAATGGACAACAGAGACTGGACTGTCTCGAAAATTAAAAGACAAGTCTATATATACAGAAGGAGACTGAAATAGTACAAAACATCGTGTGCTCACTCCCGCCTCCGGATCAGTCTGCTCCAAGTTCGATCAATGTTGGCTACTAGTGCCCGGACCTGCATCACGAAATAGATGCAGAGAGTAGCATGAGTACCAAAACAACAGGTACCCAGTTGGCATCATAGGCCGACTGAACTTGAAATTAAAGGCAATATGAAAAGAAGGAATAACACAAACCGAAGTCAAAACTAAAATCTAACTAATAATGGAATTCACACGAGTGTAGAAAGAACTAACTAAAGTAATCTATAAGTTAACTACACCTAACTGGAACCCTATAAGCCCAGAAGGTACACTCGTGCGCAAGTTAAATAAAACCCGAACGGACCTCTATAAGCCCGACGAGTACACAGAATAACTATAACTAAAGAGAATTGCATATGAGAACCCAAGAATGGAGAACACGAACCAAAACCTCAATCCCAATTTGTAAAATCTGATAGTACGAAGGCCGGACCTCAACCCGGATGCTCACCAGTAGTACCCAAGTAACCAATCATAGGTATCCAGTATCTGAGGCCGGAACTCTAACAGGATGCTCTATATAAATATCTGGGCAATAGAGGCCGGAACTCTAACCGGATGCTCTATATAGGTATCTGAGCAAGAGAGGCCGGATCTTAAACCGGATGCTCTATAATAGTATTTGGGCAATAGAGGCCGGAGACATCACAGAAAAGGTTCCAAGCCTATACTATCTCAATCTGACCCCTCTAGTGATGCACCAAACCTTCGAGAATGCGTCGAAACCGCCGAATGAGAGGGGAAAGATACGGAACTATAGCAAGTAGCGATAACGCCTAATCTAAGGCTCAAACTATCAGACTCAAGTCTGCTACACCAGTCTACAGGGATCTAAGCCGGCCGAGCGACGTCGGGGCGAAACTAAGGCCTATTGGATCCGAATAATGTATTTCTGAGGCAAACCCTAGTCAAACCTAAACTAAGGTCCAACATTCTTCGAATAAAAAATAATTAAGCATGCAAGCACTCCACATAGCGAGGAGGGTCAATTAATAACAAAAATCATGCTCACAGTTACCCGATAATTCCAGAAATAGGCCGAAAATATGATTTCTTAACACATATGCAGGATTCAATAACTATCCAACCTAAATCCCAACTAATCAACATGCATTCACATTCTCGAGCTCAATCTAAGAGAGGGAAACCGTAGCCTACCTTTAGGCCAATCACACGCGCTGCAAAATCACTTCTCCGGAGATTTCCCTTTCCGAACTTCCTCGAAACGCTGCCCCGCTATCAAAAATAGAATCACAACGTTATTATAGTCGTTTAGACACCAAAATCACAACAAACGGAGACGGGTCAATTTTGGAGTCAAAAAAGGAATCGTGGGACCCGCGCTGAAAATTCCGGAATTACCCCAAAAGTAGGTTATTAACAGCTCCCCGAACTTGTGTTTCATGATGGGACACAATTCGGGGCTCAGAAATAATACAGTACCAAATTACAACCAAAACCCAAATTTTCCTCAAGAACTAAAGGAATGGAACAGCAGCTTATTCAGCATATTTTCCAAAAACAGGTGGTTTACAGTAAACTCTGACAACACCACAATGTTCTCCTCGAAAAACCACTCAAGATAGCCTCAAAAATCACTGAAATCGGACCTAAAATGACTGAAATATCAAGTCTCAAAAATTCCCAAAATCAAGCTCACAAAAAGGGTGCCATAGCAGGTATTTTACGAAATTTACCTCAAACGGAGACTCCAAATCACTATCCGAGCTCATCAACACGTTGTCCTCGAAAAATCTCACTACTTTGCCTTTTGAATCGCCCAAATCGGTTGAGAGATGAGAGAGTTATGAGGGTTTAAGTTTGGGGAATATGTTGCTGTTTTTCTGCATTTATTGCAGAAAATCTGCAATAATTCCAAAACTTAAATCTCCGACGAGGTGCTCCGATCTCGTTCGGAACCCCGTGCACGAAAACAAGATATGCAACCATACCAAATTTGATATTCCAGACTGAACGGCGCAGTCGAAATTTCCATCAGAGGTCATTTCGATAAAAAGTGGGTCCCACTTCCAAAAGCCATTTAAAGGCAAAACTCACAAAAGGGCTCGGAAAGATATCGAAAACCTCCAGACACAAAAGAAGGGCCAATCTAGACCAAACTCGACATTTTGGAGCTAACCACGCTGACGGAATTCTCATCCGAGCGCGTTTACTCAGAATGTTGACCAAAGTCAAACTTCAAAGGCTAAAACGCCTAATCGCACCGACTCACACTGAAAACCTCGAGAGTCATGTCGACCATGCTACTAGCCTAAAATGACCCTTCCGGAGATGATGAAATCGTCAGAATTGGATTCCGATGTCATCTTCTTGAACTTTTGATCGAAAATGATCGTTCAAGGTTCATAAGCTCCAAAACACAAAAACTCGCACCAAGACCAAACGAACGACCAGGTGACCGAACTGTCAGTCCCAGCAAGTCATAAATGACTTGGGGTCGCTATAGGAACACTCTAAACAACACACAGAAGGCAAGACACAGAAATGACCATGAGGGTAATTACAATATCCACTACTAAAAAAAGCTCAATCGAAAAATCAATATCACGCTCTGGGGGTAGGCCAGGTAGGTCTGTAGGGAACACATCTGCAAACTCTCTAACCACAGGAACTGAGTCAACTGAAGAGCCCTCCCTACTCACATCTCGCACATAAGCCAAATAAGCTAAACGCCCAGAAGCAATCAACCGTCTAGCCCGCATAAAAGAGATAATCCCTGTCGGTGTGTGACTATAAGCACCCTGCCACAACACTGGGGAAATGCCAGGCATCGCTAAGGTAACAGTCTTGGCGTAGCAATCCAAGACCGCATGGTAAGGGGATAACCAGTCCATGCCCAGAATCACATCAAAATCAACCATATCTAGCAAAATAAGATCAACTCTAGTATCATAACCCTGGATAGTCACTAAGCAAGATCGCAATATTTGATCCACTACTAAGGACTCACCCACCGGGGTCGAAACATGAACTGGCTCTGCCAAAGACTCAGACCTCATACCCAATCGGGGAGCAAAATAAACAGATACATACAAGAATGTGGACCCGAGATCAAATAATACTTTAGCAGGTTGATGGCATAATAAAAGCGTACCTATGATTACATCGTCAGATGCCTCAGCCGTCGCCTTCGCCGGGGCTGCGTAGAAGTGGTTCTGAGCACCTCTGCCCGATGCATTTGATCTACCACCTAACCTGCCTCCCTGAGCTCCGCCTCTGGTACCCTGTCGGCTGACCCGACAACCCTTGTCCTGACCACCACCTCTAGCTAGAGGGGGCACTGCTGAAACTGGTCTAGGTGCAAGGGGAGCTGGTACAATCGCTCCTCGCCCTCGCCGGGGGCACTCTCTGGACCAATGGTCAAGCGCACCGCAATCAAAACACCCCGAAGCTGAACGCCCTGAAGTAACCCGACCGCGATAGGAAGGGAGGGAATCTGATCCCCTCGAACTCTGGCCCGTACTAGGACCACCCTGGTGATGCTGACCTCCCTCAGAAGCAAGTAATGCCGCTTGAACAGGCCGACTGGACTGACCCTGCAGGAACCTCTGACGGGGCCTATCATAGGAGTCTCTCCCTCCAGTCTGGGACCCGCTATAGCTGCCCTGGTAATGTGCCCTCTTATCGCTGCCCCCTTGGGCCTCGCTATGAATATGCACCATGGATCGGGCATGGTCGACCACATCAAGAAATGAACGGCCGACTGAAGCCTCCAAATCTTAAGCGCGAAAACTACCGCCGCCAACTCCAAGTCATGAGTGGGGTAGTTGCGCTCATGGATCTTAAGCTACCTTGACGCATAAGCAATAACCCGGCCCTGCTGCTGAACGCTTTGAAGTAACCCGACCGCGATAGGAAGGGAGGGAATCTGATCCCCTCACACCCTGGCCCGTACTAGGACCACCCTGGTGATGCTGGCCTCCCTCAGAAGCAGGTAATTCCGCCTGAACAGGCCGACTGGACTGACCCTGCTAGAACCTCTGGCGGGGCCTATCATAGGAGTCTCTCCCTCTAGTCTGGGACCCGCTGTTGCTGCCCTGGTAGCGTGCCCTCTTATCGCTGCCCCCTTGGTCCTCGCGATGAACATGCTTCATGGATCGGGCATGGTCGACCACATCAAGAAATGAACGGCCGACCGAAACCAAATGCTCTATGTCGACCCTCAGACGGTACCGCAACCCACGTACAAAACAACGAACTCTCTCCTCCTCCGTGGGTAAGATCATGGTAGCATGTCGAGATAACTCATGGAACTTCGTCTCGTACTCTGAAACGGTCATAGGGCCCTGCTCCAATATAAAGAACTGATCACGAAGCCTATCCCTAACACTCCGTGACGTGAACCGGGCCAAGAAAGCCTCTGAGAACTCACTCCAAGATACAGGAGGCGATCCAGCTGGCCTGGACTCTCGATACGAGCGCCACCACTACCTGGCTGGCCCACGAAACTGATGAGCTGTGAAGTCGGCTCCTCTCGACTCCAAGACGCCTAATGACTGTAGCTGCTTCTGACAAGTGAGCTAGAACTCGTAGGCATCTTCCACAATCGCCCCTGAGAATATCGGTGGTGCCAACCTCTGGAACACCCCGTGCATCTTCTGCTCGCGCAGTGGCATCTCCCCGTCCTTTAAGTCTAACACGACAGCCACATGAACTGGTGGCGGCTGAACCTCTGGTGCCGTTGTGGCAGGCTGACCATGCGGCGCTGGAGCTGGTGCTGCTGGGACTGGTGCTGGTGCCTGTCGTATTTCCCCCAATAGCTACTAGTATCTGAGTCAGCAGAGCATGAAGATCAGGAGCTGCAACTGCAGCTGGTGAAGGTGGTGGCTGGGCTGGCCCCGGCCCACCGACTGTGGAGGTACATATGCTGCCTGAGGCTCCTCCTCCCTATCTCAGGCTGGTGCTACGGCCCTGCCTCGACCTCGGGGTCGGCGTCTACCCCAATCTGAGGCTCTTCCTGCAGGCCCGGGTGCGCCACCTCGCGAGCAAGCCATCATGCGAAAGAGTGAAAAAAGTGATATTTCCAAAAACCAATACGACACACGCTGCACGGAAGCGAAACAAAAGAGGAAATTTTCCTAAGGACATCCTGAAGCCTCCCGAAGATAAGTTACGGACGTCTCCGCACCGATCCGCAGGACTCTACTAGACGTTAGCTCTGTACAAGTGAGACCGATAAACCTGGGGCTCTGATACCAACTTGTCACGACCCAATTTCTCAAATCATGATAGCACCTACTATAACCCACCAGCAGGTAAGCCAACCCGTAACCCGGAACAACACGTAATGGGTCTGAGGGTAGAAACTAAACAAGAGTAGGCAAATAACAATATAAACA
>NW_006239087.1:1203997-1218898 GCF_000226075.1 Solanum tuberosum | reverse complement strand
CACCAAAATCACAACAAACGGAGACGGGTCAATTTTGGAGTTTAAACAGGAATCGTGGGACCCGCGCTGAAAATTCCGGAATTACCCCAAAAGTAGGTTCTTAGCAGCTCCCCGAACTTGTGTTCCATGATGGGACACAATTCGGGGCTCAGAAACAACACAGTACCAACATACAACCAAACCCCAAATTTTCCTCAAGAACTAAAGGAATGGGACAGCAGCTAATTCAACATATTTACCAGAAACAGGCTGTTTACAGTAAACTCTGACAACACCACAATGTTCTCCTCGAAAAATCACTCAAGATAGCCTAAAAAATCACTGAAATCGGACTTAAAATGACTGAAATATCAAGTCTAACCCAAAATCAAGCTCACAAAAAGGGTGCGGCAGCAGGTATTGTACGAAATTTACCTCAAAAGGGGACTCCAAATCACTATACGAGCTCACTAACACGTTGTCCTCGAAAAATCTCACAACTTTGCCATTTGAATCACCTAAATCGGTTGAGACATGAGAGAAAGATGAGGGTTTGAAGTTTGGGAAAGTTGGCTGATTTTCTGCAATTTATTGCAGAAATACATTCCGAAGCTAACCACGCTGACGGAATTCTCATCTGAGCGCGTTTACTCAGAATGTTGACCAAAGTCAAACTTAAGCCAAATTTCAAAGGCTAAAACGCCTAATCGCACCGACTCACACTGAAAACCTCGAGAGTCATGTCGACCATGCTACTAGCCTAAAATGACCCTTCCGGAGCTGATGGAATCGTCAGAATTGGATTCCGATGTCATCTTCTTGAACTTTTGATCGAAAATGATTATTCAAGGTTCATAAGCTCCAAAACACAAAAATTCGCACCAAGACCAAACGAACGACCAGGTGACCGAACTGTCAGTCCCAGCAAGTCATAAATGACTTGGGGTCGCTATAGGAACGCTCTAAACGACACACAGAAATGACCAAGAGGGTCATTACATTATATTTTTCCTCAATTGAGTTTAAGGACTATCTTCGAATAGACTTTGAGGGATGCTGAATACCTTTTCCTCGAGTGACCAAACCCTTACTCAGAATTTCACTGGTTTCACAAATCAAAACAGAGTTTACATTTACACATAAAAAATGGTTTTCCTAATATTTTCCTTAAAATTTAGGTGGCGGCTCTAAAACAAACAAAACAGTTTTTTTCAAAAATCAGAGTGCAGCCATATTATGTTGTGAACTGTTTCGGCTGGTTCGAAATGGGGTGCGACACTAACAAGACCCTTCACTCCAACAGAACTTCTTGCCTTTTCTACAACTGCTGCAATCTGATTTGTTGTACAATATAGTTTGTTTTGATTTTTAATTTCATTTTAAATGTGTAGGGAAATGGAGGTGAACAAACTTGAAGGGTCACCACAAGTCAATTTGATCTCATTTAAGTGGATGATGAAGAGTTTTTGAACTATTGTAAACGTTTGAATACTTTATATTTGATTTTGTGAAATAAATTCATATCTAGAATATATTGAACTATTGTAAGAGTACTTTTTGAACGATTGTGTACATAATTAGAATATTTCTTTATAAGTATGTGTATGTACACAAGACATACTGTCTATTGAAGTTTATTGCAAATATATATATTTGAATTACTTATTAGCTAATTTAATGCTTGAGATTATTTATTGCAAAACAATATTGGTGTTTTTTAATTAGAAATTGTAGCATATAAATATTTTATAGCCAAAATAATATTACCACACTTAAAAGTATAGCCATAGGACTGTCAATTGTGCAGCACATGCAATGTAAATTGTTGTATGCACATGGGAAAGGACTACACTTCAATGTGTTGTCATACATAATTAAGATAGAAAATGCAACACTTTAAAATCGTGGGCAATAAGGAAGCAAAGGCCACACTTGAAAGTGTAGTTGTATGAGATAGAAATGTTGTTATATGAGGTACTGCAAAGCGTGACCTTTTTGCCTTTTAGACTATGCTTTTAAGCGTAGCTTATAAGGCAACATTTGAAAAGCGTCGCCTAATTCTAAGGTTACGCTTCTTTTGGCCACCCCTAGAAAAGTGTGGCTTAAAGTAAAAAAGTGTGGCCTTTTATCAAAGGCAACACTTTTACATAGTTTAGGCCACACTTTTCTAGGGTGGTTGTAGACATAAAATGTTGCAGTGAATGTTGTTCACCCTTGACTCAATCACATCTTATTTAATAAACTGAAATTCAATTATATGAATATCGATAATATTCTTCGGGAATTAGTTTAGCATAATTGTGGCAAATAAAACAATTTATATGAAATTTCAACAAGTCTACATCCAGCAGTACTTTCATCAATTTTAAAATTCTTGATGATAAATAAAGAAACTTCACTTAATTTGTATTTCAACCTCTTAAACAATTTATATAAAATCGCAAGTGATTTTGGGATAAATGAAGTAGCATATATTATTCGATATGGCGTAAAAGTATTATAAATCACAATGATTAACAATTTAAAAGACATAAATTTTTTTATTGATTATCAAAATTCAATCAGTGCCATATAAATTTGGATACAGAAAGTAACATATATTATTTGAAAATTAGGTAAAAAGTACTTTAAATCACAACAATTAACAACTTTAAATATCTAAAACTTATACCGAAAATTTAATTGACTCTCCAAATTATATTTATGTCACATAAATTGAAATAAAAAAGTAAACGTTTTGAGCTTGTGCCAACACGGGCTCCCTAGACTAAATCTAAACTTATTTTTACAAAGAACTAGTTGGCCTAATAATTGTACTGCCTATATATATATGTGAGTGAGAGAGATTATGTGTGTGGGTGGGTGGGGGGAGTAGAGAGATGTCCATGTTACATCTTAATTCAAGCATACTGTTCTGTGGATTTTATGAGAGATCTAAAAGGATAGGTTATAGTGGTCCCTAGTCAAGGAATTTAGGGGATCTTTAATTTATCGGCATATAGTTCATGCATGAATTTATGAAAGGTTTGTTTTTCTTCAATTGTCCCCACAGCATGGGCCTATGAAGTGGTTGATTCAACTGAAAATTTCATATATGACATAAATTAGACTAATATTTTTAACTTAGAGCAGTAGAATCAAATTTTCAAGTTATAACATTAAAAATTTAAGGTTGTAACAGATTATTAAAAAAAAAGTTAGTTTTAATAATTTAAAATATTTGATTTGAAAAGAATAAAAAGAATTAAAAAAATTAAAATAAAATGTTTCTGAAGGAAAAAATGAAAAAAAAACAGAAATAGGGGTGTCAATTAAATTTGAATTAATTTAAGATAATTATTAATTAGCATGAATTAAGGAATTTCAAACTAATTAAGAATATTTAGTTTCCTTAATTCACTCTAATTTGTTAAAATCTATTCAAAAATCTGATTTTATCCATTTTTCTTACACGTTTCTCTCTCTTTGATTTTCTTCCAGAAATTTTGTCACTGACGACAAATTGAAGTTTTTTTTTTATTTGAAAAATCTTGATTTTTTTTATGATGGACAACTACGTATCAATATTAATTAAACATGGCGGAAGATGGATCCTTCAGGTTAGTATTTTAATTGTTTACTATTTGTATTTGGATTTCAGTGAAATGAAAAAAAATTGAAACTGTAAATCACATTTTGTGATTTTGTTTTTGTAAATCGTCACTATATTGAATGTGATATGTTTTTTTTGTATAAACAAATACATTTTGTTCATAATACTTATTAGTTGTTGTGAAACTGTAATATTAGTGATTTTCTTGGTAAGTTTCTATTTTTTGGTAGGGGTTTAATGTCACTATATTTTTTGTTTTTTGGTTATTTTTTGTACTGGCAAAACAATGATTTCGTGAGAAGTTACCGCAATATATGAAAGATTTGAGTATAAATGTATAACATATAAATATTTTTATCGTTGTAGATTGGGTATGTAGATTAAAATTATAATATTGATTACTGGTTTTTTTCCTGAAATAATAAATTAAAATGTGTAGTTTTGAATGAATTTGTTAGTGTAAGTGTAATGAATTTGGTATGAAAGTGTATTCACTAATGTGAAAAAAAGGTTATTTAGAATTTTGAAGAATTGTATGACAGTTGTTTTAAGTTGATATGAAAGTGTATTAACTAGTTAGTAAAAAAAGTTATTTAGAACTTTGAATAAGTGTATGAAAAATGTTTTAAGTTGGTATGAAATGTGAAATGTTATTGTTTATATAAGTTTTGTCAATTATGTATAAATTTGTGTGAAAGAAATGAACTATTTGGTATGAAAAATGTATAAATTTGGTATAAATGATGATTGTATGTATGAAATTTGTATTAAGTGGTTATGAAATCTGAAATTTTATTTTTTAATGAAATCTGTTTGTAGTTTACTGTCTGAATGATTTTTATATGAAAAAATAATGACAAGTGTGTATAAATTTTTTTTTTGTATTATATACGACTAATTGTTATTTTTTTTTAATGAAACAGGGAAATATGTTGATTTTCATATGGAGGGGATTATATATGAGTATTCTAGTCTTTATAGTGGTCTAGTTAGTGCGATAACATCACAACTAATGATAGATGCTAATATTCACAATATAGAGATAAAATATATAGTTAGTGATAGATGTCCCCCAGTTAGAGTCCACAATGCTGTTGGTGTGCGGGTTTTTTTTTATCAAAAGAAAGCTAATGTAGATTTCTTTACGAAATATCCATTGTGCATAACTTTGAAGAATATAGCAATAGATAATCAGGATTCTTTAGTTGTTGTGGATATGAGACATTCTGATGATAGTAGAACACTAACTAACTTTGATTTATACTCCAGCAACTCCATCTGCTTGATAAGAGTTGTCGATGAAAATACTGATGAAGGAAATGGAGTAATCAGTGACCTTACAAATTTATTTATAGCTGAAAATCAGATTTACAATGATAAAGAAACACTTAAGGAGGTGATGCGACATTATGGAGTTGTGAAAAAATTCATATTTCTTGTATCTCGTTCTCGTTCATCTTGGTAAGGATTTAATTGATTGTTTGAATGTGTATTTATTTTTGAGTGTATTTGGAATATCAGTTTTTGATGGATTTTTTTTTGTTTCTTAAACAGTTATTACCTGAAGTGTCCTGCTGATAATTGTTCCTGGATGATGAACTCATCATGTTTGAATCAATCGAAGCTATTTAAAATCAGAAAGTACTATGCGGAACACACTTGTTCCGTTATAGATAGAGTGTATGCAAGGCGTCAGGGAATAACTGACATTGTAGCTGTTTTAATAATGGATAGATTTATTGATCCATCGACTATATACACTCCAAAAGATATAGCGGAAGACGTGTTGAAAGTGCATGATGTTGCGCTGACATACATGCAGTCCTGGAGAGCTAAAGAAAAGGCGATAAAATTGGTGTGTGGAGATCCAGCCGAGTCATATGCCAAACTTCCAGGTTTCTTTTAGAACTAAATTTTGTATTTTATAATATGGACTGAATTGGTGTGAATTTTAACAATGCAACAATCTGGCATGCAGTTTGTTTACAAATTGAATTCCCAGTATCCATTTGGTTTCCTTTCTGTATCCAATTGATATCCATTCTGTGTCTAATTTGAATATAATTGGTGTCCAGTTTGTATCCAGCTAGTATATTTGTTGTGTTGTAATGTTCAGATATCTAATTGTAAAAATTAAAAAACTTCCAAGTTATCTATACATATTGGTGCAGACATATCTTGGTTCGATCTTAAAGTTAGAAAGGACGAAATGTGATAAATTCTTATATGAATTTGTTGCATTAGAAGCATGTATTAGAGATTGGGAGTATTATAGGACAATTGTAGTTGTTGATGGGGCAGCTTTAAGAGGCTCATATGGTGGTACAATGTTGATTGCAAGCACTATGAATCCAGGAGGTATTTGTTGAATCTTTTACATTTATAATCAATAATAAATATGATATAAGGTGTGTTTTCAATTTGTATGATGTTTTTTTAAATTAATGCATCAGGTCACATATTTCCACTTGCGTATGCCATAGGGGATTCTGAGAATGATGCATCGTGGACCTGGTTCTTTGAACAGTTTAGGGAAGCATAGGGAGAAAGGGAAAAAACATGTGTTATATGTCAGATAGAAACGAGAGCATATGGAAAGAAACTGCTAGAGTATATTCAGGATTGGAACATTTTGCTTGCATAAGTCACTTATGCTGTAATGTTTTGAAGAACTTCCATAGGAATTCTGAATATTTGAAGAAGCTATTTTTTACAATGGCAAATGCTTATACAATACAACAATTTGAGGCGATTATGCAAAGGATAGACTAGATAGATCCAAGAATAAGAGATTATTTATATGATATCAGGTATAGCAAGTGGTCAAGGACTTATTCAAAATGTAAGCGAACATGGACCATGCCTTCAAACATAGCCGAATCTTTGAATAATGTTAACAGGATAGCAAAGAGGTTGCCAGTGATTCCACTTCTTGAATTTATGAGGGTATCAGTGCAAACATGGATTCATAAACACAATGAGGAGGCTGCAAAAACTAGATCAGAGCTTGCAAAAAAATATGATCTTATGCTCCAGAAAAGTATTGCTTTGTCTAGCAGTATGAGGGTATGATTTTTCCTTTATTCATTATTATTTAAATGTTTTCATGTATGCAATTAGTATGATTATTGAATTAATTTAGTATAAATTGCCAACTAGAATAAACACTACATTAATTTGATATTCATTCTGTATCTATAATTCAAACCTTTTTTAGTGGCTTGTTTTTGTAACAACATTTTAATGATCAATATTTTTGTGTGTTAGGTAATACCATCAACAGTTGATATGCATGCTGTTGTTGATGGACCAAAGCGGTATATAGTAAACTTAAACACTAAGATGTGTAGTTGCGGAAGATTTCAAAATAATGAGATATCATGCGGGCTTGGAATGACAGTTCTTAGATACAGAAAACTGCAAGAAACAGAATGTTGCTCTCCTTTTTATAGCCTGAAGAATTTTCAATATACATATGCCATCCCTGTTGAACCTCTCCCATGCGAAAGTACATGAGATGTACCAAGTTATGTTTCAGAACCTAAATTGATGTCACCCGGTCCAAAGAGAACGGTAGGAAGACTGCAACATGAACGTTGGAAGGGGTTTGCTAATGTAAAATTCAAAAGGTTTAAAGTTACTTGCAGTAGATGTCGTCAAGTTGGCCACAACAGGACGACATGTTCAAATTATCCTTTGCAAAAAAAAAATGATTATTTATTTCTTTAGATTATATAAAATTTTAATTTTATTTTGTCTTTTAGACTCATGTTTTGTTTTGACATGAAACATAATTGGTGTGAAATGCATTATAACTAAGTGTTTAATATAATTTTCATTTTTTATACGCGATGCATTCATTAATCATACAAATTGCATACTGTTGAAAATAAAATTTATTTCAGTTTGATATACAAGATAGTGTTAATATTAGTGATAATTATACAAGGTAAATATGGAATGCATTTGGTATCCTGAGTATTTATTGTAAGTTATCATGAATATTAATTTGGTTTCCAACTGGTGTCCTACTATAAATGAAATTAAAACAATCTTTATACCAATCTTATTCAGGTGTCATTCAACTATTAACTTCAGTTTATATCACACATATATATACCGACGAAAAATCAATTTCATATAAACATTCATACCATTTGTGTACCAATATTTTATCACAATTCATACGATATCCAACAATCAAACATTAAAGTTAGAGACATACATGTATTAATCAGATTTCATACACGTTTCATCCAAAAATATGTTTAGAATATAAAGTAAGCATAATGTGATAATTTTAGAAAAAAATCGCTAGTTTGACAATTAATTCAATTTCATACACGTTTGACAATTAGTAGACAAATCGTTGTTTTCATACAAATTTAATAATTCATATCATATACACAGTTAATAGACAGTTACACCAATGTTAAAACACAATTCATACAATACGTAACATTCAAACATTAAAATTCAAAGTCATACACATATTAATTAGATTTTATACACGTTTCATCCAATGAGTGTCCAGTTTAGATACTAATTATAAGACAACGTTTGTTCATGATCACTAAATTGGAATTATTTTTGAATCTAGTTAGTAATACACATTAATATCATTAAGTCTAAATGTTGAATCAAATTGGTAAGCAATTTGTATATAACTGGCATCCCAGAAAATGGTATATTCAATGTGTAATATATCCCCCAAATAGTGAATCCAACTGTATATAACTGGCATGAAGTCTGTATATAACTGGCATCCCAAAAAATGGTAATTCATTTGTAGATGGTATCTGACTGGAATAAAACATTTGATATTATATATCATCAAATACTTTAACACAAAAAAATTGTCCAAAAGTTAAATTAAATAAAATATTGTTCTAAAAAAGTAGAAGGTGCAATAGACTATATCTAATTTCTTGTCTGTGGTCTTGGTGTAGGATAATTGGTGGTATCCGAAGCATGTTCTTTTTCTATGCGAGGTCCACCAAATTTGCTAGCAACCGTACCAGTAACTTCACTCTCACTGATCGCGCCATCCTCATTCTTTTGTTTTCCCCATAATGCCATAGGATTGTGGCATACCTTTGACGATGGTACTTTGCATCGATATCAATAGAACGCATATCAAAAACATCATTACTGATGTATTCAGCAAATAGACATGTGTACAAACCACAATCACTGAAAAAATGAAAAAAATAAGAAAGAAAAAATATTTTAAGAAATAAATTAAGTTAACTTTTCAAATGAAATCAGTAAAGTATAGAAATACGTACTTTGAACTATCTTTTTGTTAAGGAGCATTCATCATATGCTTGATATCAAGTGGGTCGGATTGAGACTTGTGTACATATTTAGGGAGTTTATTGGCAAACAAATCAAGCTTTTTACCATAAAATCCCGTGCTCGTAAAAAATAATGGTATCATTGTTGCAAGTTTACCAACTACTTCATTGACTTTCTTGGTGTGAACAGATCCTCCCTTCATCGAATCGTATACATGTAGACATCTAAGCTTGATTCTGAATACAACCAAAAACCAGTGAAATTTCTCACTAATAATGAAAGGAATAATGACATCGTCAACACTGTCCCAAGGAATGTTGGCAAGCAGTTTGAAGCCTCTAATGCACTGTCCAACATCGTGATCGGGAGAAATGGATCTCATGTCGCAATTTAACTCTCTCTATTGTTTCTCAATGTTATCAACCCACGTCATAAACCAATAGTCAACCATACTGTATGATAGTGGTATTGGAGAGTACTTTGCCTTCTTTCGCAGATAATACATAATGATATTAACATGCTGTTAACATTTAAAAAGCAATTAAAAAATGTTTCAAATATATACTGAATGCATATAAATTTCATTCTACCATCATGTTTAGTTCATTGTTCATGAAAATTTATTTTTATTCCAAATTCATTCAAAAATCATACCAATTGCATACATGAACACTGTATACCAAGTTTATTCAGAAATCATTCAATATGCATACATCATGGATATGTATATTTTAAAATATGTTTTAAACAAAAATTACAAATATAATACAAAAATTTGGAATACGAGTTTTAAAATAACTATTTAAAAAGTTGATAAATAAGACTTACCCCGTCTTCCAAAGGCTTGCCAGGTTTAACCATTATGTTGGAAAAATCCTTTTATGCAACTTTGACAACACCAAAGTCCATTTGAGGTTCAAACCTATCTTTGAGCTTTGAATAAGCAGATTTCCTGTGTACAGTAAGAATATATTAAAAACAGTGTATATAAATTGATTGGATAATATTGAAAGAAAAAAATTTGCTTTAATTACACATATACCTGCCACGCCTAGATGAAACATCTTTGAAAATCCATTTGTTAAATTAATCGATCTACTCAGCTGCAACCTCAAACCCATTGTGATTTTCAAATGGATGTTTAAAACGAAATAAAATAGGAACTCTTCTTGAACAGTTTTTGCCTTCTGACAACCGAATATACGGACATGTGTCATACTTGCCGGGGTTCCTATTTCTTGATTGCACATCTGGGGTTGTATTAGCATTGAGAATTGGATCAAGTGCAAAAATTTGTGTCATAGTAAAATCGTGATAATCATCCAATGTTGATGGTTTTGAATTTGATGATCCAGGTATGTCAGCATTAAAAAAAACACCAATTGTTTGGTCATTTGACTTCTGAGCTTTATCTATATATTAAAAAAAAATGTTAAAAAACTTTGAAAGTGAATATACAAATCATAATAGGATTGAAATTCATACCATCCGTGATTGAAGTATGAACGTATTCCCTCATTGAAACTGAAGGCTGATCCATTGGAGCTTTTTCAGATTCTTCAACATGTTGACGGGCATCATCCTAATGCATTACGTAATATAAAATTCAATCATAAAATAATGCGAAAAAACTGTCTCATATAAAATTTATACAAGTTTAATGCAAAGTTTAAACAAACAACAATAACATTTCACTAATATCGCTTTCATAGATTTAATACTGTATTAATACCAAAATTGAACCAACATAAAAAAGTGAACAATAACATTTAATACATTATTAAAACAGAAAGTTAATAATTTTTTTATAACACCACTGACAAAACTAGAAAATCATACCAATTTAATCCAATATTCAACAGACAGAAACGGAAAAATATTAAACAGACAGAGACTGGATAAACATTTGGTCATACCATTTAATACCAATATTAAACAAACAGAAATTGGAAAATCGTGCATAAAATTTGGTCATACAATCATACCAAAATAATACTAAGTTCAGACCAAATTTGTACATTTCATAATTACTTGCACATACATACTTCATACCATGATACACCAATTGTTTCAGTTTTTTAACTTGTAAAACCATTTTATATCATTTAATACCTTTTGGTGTGTTGCTTGTGTTGGTTGACCTTTTGAAAACCTAATCTCCTCAATTATCAATTTCATCGAATTATCGACATATGCTTTCATGTCGGTCATGTGCTTGTCAACCTTATCAATAGAAGTAAACATATATGTTAAACATTAAAATATTACAAAAAAATAATCAATAAAAACTAATTGAAAAGGGATTGAAAAATAACATTATCTTTCAATTTTTTCAAATCCACCCGAACCTATGATTAAACATTGAAAGGGTGGATAAATTTTTTGTAATATGGTCAAAAAATATTAAATCATAATTTTAAATTGTATACCTCCGCAATTTCCTTTTTCCACTCTACATACTTTTCGTCAAAGTCAACATTGTGCCTTTCTGATGTTGCTCGATATTCTGTCTCATGGTGACTAGAAGATTGATGCAAATTGATCTGATCCATGGCATTTATCTCTTCGTCAGTAAGCACTATGTTTCTGAATTTTTGTTGTGATAACAATATAAGATGTGAGAACTAAAATTTATATTAAAAAAATGTAATAACTTATAATTAATTTAGTAAAAGGACAATAACTAAAAGATAACCTGGTTGCCACGTGTTATGAAAATCGTATTATTTAAGTCATCGAAAAAATACTCTCATTCGATGTCTTCCAGTTGAGAATACGCGGTGTGACATTTGAAACACGGATAGCAACTGTGTTGTCAAAAGGATCACAACACTCATAAAACCAAACCTGCAACGCTATATGGAATTGACTGAATTTGAATGACGTAGGATTCTTTCCCAACCTACGACTGCAGGCTTTAAGAGTTAATCTAAAACATTCATTGCCCCATGGGAAGTTGACATATTGAACGGACTCAACCAAATCAAAATACAATTTAGGAATGGTTGTTTTTTAGGCCTCCAAACCAGTAAAAAATGAAATAATGAAGTACAGAATGCCAATTTTTAAACGGTCTTCAGTCTCAAAAAAGTTAGCATGTTTAAACTTATTGAAGAAGTCTAACTTAGGGACTTTAGTCATATCCTTAAAATATTTTAGGATAAGTCTATTGGGAATATACGTATCTGAAAAAAAATCAGTAAGAAGTCCACATTTAAGACCAGTTATCGCTGCAAATTCCTTGATTCCAAAACGTAATTCTATACCTTTTATTTTCACAACAAACATGTCATCTCTGACATTTTCAGATTTAAGAATCATCAAATGTCGCAATAGTTGACATTGAATCTTTATGTGGTGTATGTCATAAAATATACCAAAAGGTGTTTGTTCGAGAAATTGTTGAAACCTCTCTAGCCCGAGGAAATCCAACAGATCACCAAAAACATTTATGTTTTTACATGAAGCCCAATGCGTGTATATCTTCCTTGACTATAAAATAAAATTGTTTATACTAAATTAAAACATACTTCATACAAATATTATTCAAGTTTCATTCCAGCAGTAACTATAGTTTAAGAATAGTTATAGTTAAATTATATCATATAAATTAAATAAAAAATAAATCAAAATCATGTAAACATTGATAAAAAAAAAGAAGAAAGTATGTTCATACAAATATTATTCATGTTTCATACATATGCATAGACATAAATTTTAGTACTGCCGTATGCCATATTTATATAAAAAAATTCACACCAATTTTATTCAAACATAATATCAGCTTCATGTGCACTATTGCATTCATCTATCTATTTTCATAAAATTATCGAAATACGCTAACAATAATTTAACAATTTTAATACATTAATGGATAAATTGAAAGATAAACCTTCTTGATAGGAAAAATTCCAATTTCATATCAATATTTTTCAAAATTTATACAAAAACAGATTAGTTAAACAATTCATACAATTTTATTCACATCAATTTAATAATTCATACCATATACAAAATTAAGAGACAATCCTACCAATGTTAATACACAATTTATACCATTCGCATACCAATGTTGTATCAAAATACATACAAAATCCAACAATCAAACATTAACCTCATATCCATACACATTTTATTCATATTTCAAACAATTTTCACACAACAAATGTTTTGAAAACAACAATAAGCATAATGTGATATAAAAAAAAATCACTATTTTGACTAATGTGGAAATAAATTAAATAAAGTACTTACCCTAATAACTTTTTTGTGTTTTTTGGATGTTGGTATTTCTGATTCCTTTTTTTTTTTTTTGTATCTCTTGTTGATGGTTTTGAAGATTGAACAACTTCTACATTTGTTGTTTTTTTTTATTTTTTTCTTTTTTATTTCACTAACGAAATCAGATTCAGAAGGGGTTTCAACAACTTTCCCATTCCTCTTCTTCCCCTTTTGATTTGCTGGAGTCGCCCTTTTCTTTACTTCATTTTTTTTCCTGTTTTTTTATCTTTCAACTGAGATGAACCACCCGTCGCCGGAATTTCAGCAATTTTAGGCGGAGGGGGGGGGGTTTGAGTTAATATATTGAAAGTTGGAACATGAACTTCATTAATAGAAGTTCCTTCAACAAATCTGGCACTCTTTCGAGCCATTTCAATGTATTTCTTAGACATGATGATGATGAGAAACGTAAAGAGAGGAACGATTGTGAAGTTAGGGTATTGGGGTTGTGAGAAAGATTGGATGGACGGTTGTGAATGTGTAGTGGAGTGGTGAGGAAGATGGGAGTGAAAATTGTGAATATGGGGTAGTGGGGTGGTGGCGTGTAGAAACTGATAGGCATGGGTTGGGGGGAGGGAACTGTGATTGGCGTATGGGATATTTGGAGTGTAACGGTAAACAAGTAAGTCTAATCAATGTAAAGTGAAAATTTCATATATGACATATATTAGACTAATATTTTCAACTTATAGCAGTAGAATCAAACTTTCAAGTTGTAACATTAAAAATTTCAGGTTGTAACAGATTATTAAAAAAAAGTTAATTTTAATAATTAAAAACATTTGATTTGAAAAGAATAGAAAGATAAAAAAAAATTAAAATAAAACGTTTCTGAAGGAAAAAATGAAAAAAACGGAAAAAGGGATGTCAATTAAATTTGAATTAATTTAAGATAATTATTAATTAGCATGAGTTAAGGAATTTCAAACTAATTAAGAATATTCAGTTTCCTTAATTCACTCTAATTTGTTAAAATTAATTCAAAAATCTGATTTTATCCATTTTTCTTTCACGTTTCTCTCTCTCTTCGATTTTCTTCTAGAAATTTTGTCACTAGCGACAAATTGAAGTTTTTTATTGTTTGAAAAATCCTGATTTTTTTATGACGGACAACTACGTATCAATATTAATTAAACATGGCGGAAGATGGGATCCTTCAGGTTAGTATTTTTAATTGTTTACTATTAGGATTTCAGTGAAATGAAAAAAAAAAGTAACTGTAAATCACATTTTGTGATTTTGTTTTTGTAAATCGTCACTATATTGAATGTGATATGTTTTTTTGTATAAACAATACGTTTTATTCATAATACGTATTAGTTGTTGTGAAACTGTAATATTAGTGATTTTCTTGGTAAGTTTTTTGTTTTTTGGTAGGGGGTTTTAATGTCACCATATTTTTTATTTTTTGGTTATTTTTTATATTGATAAAACAATGATTTCGTGAAAATTTACCGTAATATATGAAAGATTTGAGTATAAATGTATAACATATAAATATTTTTATCCTTGTAAATTGGGTACATAGATTAAAATTATAATATTGATTAAAATAAATTAAAATGTATAGTTTTGAATGAATTTGTTAGTATAAGTGTAATGAATTTGGTATGAAAGTGTATTCACTAATGTGAAAAAAAGGTTATGTAGAATTTTGAAGAATTGTATGACAGTTGTTTTAAGTTGATATGAAAGTGTGTTAACTAGTTAGTAAAAAAAGTTATTTAGAATTTTGAATAATTGTATGAAAA
>NW_006239087.1:1085016-1203717 GCF_000226075.1 Solanum tuberosum | reverse complement strand
AAAAAAATAATGACAAGTGTGTATAATTTTTTTTAATTATTATGTAAAACTAATTGTTTTTTTTTAATGAAACAGGGAAATATGTTAATTTTCATATGGAGGGGATTATATATGAGTATTCTAGTCTTTATAGTGCTCTAGTAAGTGCGATAACATCGCATCTAATGATAGATGCTAATATTCACAATATAGAGATAAAATGTATAGTTAGTGATAGATGTCCCCCTGTTAGTATCCAAATGATGTTGTTGTGCGGATTTTTTTAGATTAAAAGAAAGCTAATGTAGATTTCTTTACGAAATATCCATTGTGCATAACTTTGAAGAATACAACAATAGATAATCAGAATTCTATAATTCTTTTGGATAGGAGACATTCTGATGTTAGTAGAACACTAACTAACTTTGATTTATACTCCAGCAACTCCATCCGCTTGATAGGAGAGAATTTAGATGGAGTTGTCAATGAAAATACTGATGAAGGAAATGGAGTAATCAGTGACCTTTCAAATTTATTTATAGCTGAAAATCAGATTTACAATGATAAAGAAACACTTATGGAGGTGATGCGACATTATGGAGTTGTAGAAAAATTCAGATTTCTTGTATCTCGTTCTAGTTTATCTTGGTAAGGATTTAATTGATTATGTGAATGTGTATTTATTTTTGAGTGTATTTGGTATATCAGTTTTTGATGAATTTTGTTATGTTTTTTAAACAGTTATTACCTGAAGTGTCTTGCTGATAATCGTTCCTGGATGATGAACTCATCATGTTTGAATCAATCGAAGCTATTTAAAATCAGAAAGTACTGTGCGGAACACACTTGTTCCGTTAGAGATAGAGTGTATGCAAAGGCGTCAGGGAATAACTGACGTTGAAGCTGTTTTAATAATGGATAAATTTATTGATCCATCTACTATATACACTCCAAAAGATATAGCGGAAGACATGTTGAAAGTGCATGATGTTGCGCTGACATACATGCAGGCCTGAAGAGGTAAAGAAAAGGTGATAAAATTGGTGCGTGGAGATCCAACCGAGTCATATGCCAAACTTCCAAGTTTCTTTTAGAACTAAATTTTGTATTTTATATTATGGACTGAATTGGTGTGAATTTTAACAATGCAATAATCTGGCATGCAGTTTGTTTACAGATTGAATTCCCAGTATCCATTTGGTTTCCTTTCTGTATCCAATTGATATCCATTCTGTGTCTAATTTGAATATAATTGGTGTCCAGTTTGTTGTTGGGAAAGACAATGCACTAACAAAAATGCCAGATAGGATAGCAGCGGAATAATACCCAAATCTAAACTTTCCCTTTCAATTTGAACCAAGAGAAGACAAACCAATCAAGCAATATGAAGAATGGACAACAAGTATATCAACCAAACTAAAGCAACAAGATAAGAATAAACCAATCACACAAGACACAACAATTTACGTGGAAAACCCTTCGATGTGAAGAGTAAAAAACCACAGGACCAAAAGCTCCACTATAAACACCAAGAGTTACAAAATTGTTCTCCAAAATTGGCCACAGAACAAGCGCCAAACAACGAGCAACAACAAATCAAGATTGCACCAAAACTAAAGAATTAAAGAAGAGATTTCACCCCAAACGCGTTACTGTTCACGCCCTCAAATCAGAAACTACAGACCTCCAAAATCCGATCTTTACCGTTGAAATGCAAGAACCAGATGCTGAGAACTCCCAGTTCAAATTCGAGAACGATCCAACGGTTAACGAAGCAGCAAACTCTGTCTGAAGCGGACTGCCTGAGCAGAAAATTTCCAGAAGCAAAAACGGAATTTTTCTCTTTTTCTCTCAATCTCTAAAACGAATCTCTCTTGATCTTTCTCTCAATCTCTAAAACGGATCTCTCTTGATTTTTCTCTCTTGTATTTCTGAAAATAAGACCAAATAAGTCTTATATATGCCACATAATATTTTATTGAGTTTTGCATAACATTCGTAGAAAACTAATAATAAGCTTGTGCGTTACTTCCAAACTTGTATCTTGACTTGAAACTTCAATCTTCAAAATCTGTTGGTTCAAAATTAAAAAAAAATGATAAATAACTATTGTATACATGTAAAATTCATACTAGAATTAGGTCGATCACTCACCCCAAAAGCAGTTCAAATTTCAACAAGTGTTATCTAGAAACATCAACAAAAGCTGCAGAACATAAGAAAAAATGATCAGAAAAACATTGAGATGCATTTATCAAGAATCCAAATACTATTTTTGCATAGAGAATTTAATAAATACAGTGTGGAAATTAACTACTGATGGAAAAGTAATCAAGTAGCCTGAAGTAGACTTACGAGTATCAACATCACCAGCCATGTCTGAATCAGTGTAACCACAAAGAATAGGCTTCTCTGTACCAGAACACAAACTCAAACAAGAAGTGCCACAAAGATATCTCATAATCCACTTAACAGCATTACAATGCTCTCTTCCCGGATTAGAAAGAAAACGGCTAACAATACTAACAACATGAGCAATATCTGGTCTTGTACACACCATTGCATACATCAAACTACCAACAGCTGAAGCATAAGGAACTTTCTTCATATCTTCCTTCTCACCATCACTGGAAGGACAATGTCTAGTACTCAATTTGAAGTGCATAGCTAAAGGTGTATTGACAACCTTAGCTTTTTCCATGTTGAATCTACGAAGTACTTTCTGAATATACTTCTCTTGTGACAACCACAACTTCTTGGCATCTCTATCACGGACAATCTGCATGCCAAGAATCTATCTTGCTGGTCCCAAGTCTTTCATAGCAAAAGACTTGTTCAACTCTTTAATCCTGCAAGCATTATGACCAACAACAAGCATGTCATCAACATAAAGCAAAACGATAATAAAGTCACTATCAGAGAATTTTTGCACAAAAACACAATGGTCTGAATAAGTCTTCTTGAAGCCCTGCTGACTCATAAAAGAACCAAACTTCCTGTACCATTGCCTGGGAGCTTGTTTTAAGCCATACAAGCTCTTCTTCAATTTGCAAACATAATTCTCTTTTCCCTTGACTTCAAAACCTTCCGGCTGCTCCATATAAATTTCTTCATCCAAGTCACCATGGAGAAAAGTAGTTTTAACATCCATTTGTTCAATTTCCAAGTTCAGACTTGCAGCCAAGCCTAGAACCACACGGATGGATGACATCTTCATAACTGGAGAGAATATCTCATCCAAATCAATCTCTTTTTTCTGACTGAAACCCTTCACAACTAATCTAGCCTTGTACCGTGGAACTAGATTACCATCTTCATGTTTCACCCGGAAAACCCACCTGTTTTTCAAAGCTTTTCAAACTTTAGGTAACATAACCAAATCGAAGGTATGATTATCATGTAGAGACTTCATTTCATCCTCCATAGCATCAAACTACTTTTTTTTTCTTCACTTTCCATGGCCTCATCAAGACTCTCTGGTTCTCCCCCATCAATCAAGAGTACATACTCATTAGAAGAATAACGAGATGAAGGTATTTTCTCTCTAGTAGATCTTCTGAGAGAACTCTCTGGAGCATCAATAATAGTTGGTTGCTGACCAACCACATCGTCTTGCACTGAAGCATCAGCGGCATACTGGTCATTCTGAATATAATCACCATCTTCAATATCAACTTGATTTTCATCATTTTGAAGATTCTCACCTGGTGGAATAGTCAAAGGCACTGGATCAACATCAACTAGGCTGACACTAATCTGAGAATCAACTTTTTCAATTTTGTCAAGATCTTCAAAGAACACAACATCACGGCTTCTAACAAGTTTCTTCTCAACTGGATCAAAGAAACGATAGCCAAATTCATCTTGACCATAACCAACAAAGATACATTGCCTAGTTTTAACATCTAACTTTGACCTTTCATCCTTAGGAACATGCACAAAGGCTTTACACCAAAAAACTTTAAAAGGATCATAAGAAAACCAAACTCTGTCAGGAACTTCACTATTCAAAGCAACAGTAGGAGATAAATTGATAACATATGCAGTAGTATTAAGTGCTTCTGCCCAAAAAGAATCTGGCAGCTTAGCATCTGAAAGCATACATCTAACTCTCTCAACAAGAGTTCTATTCATCCTCTCCGCCAAACCATTTAGCTGAGGAGTCTTTGGAGGAGTTTTCTGATGCCGAATACCGTGCTCTCTGCAATATCTATCAAAAGGGCCAATATACTCACCACCATTATCAGAACGAATGCATTTCAATTTCTTCCCTGTTTGTCTCTCAACCAAGGCCTGAAAACTCCTGAACACATCAAGTACCTGATCCTTAGACTTCAAAGAGAATAATCCAGAGTTTACGTGAATAATCATCAATAAAAGTCAACAAAATAAGTAGACACCACCATGAGACCTTACCTTAAAAGGACCACACAAATCAGAATGTACCAACTCCAGCAAATCAAGCTTTCTTGAAGGCGGATGACTCTGAAAAGAAACTCTCTTCTGTTTACCTGCTAAGCAATGAACACACTTGTTCAACTTTGCCTGTTTCACTCCAGAAAGCAAATTCTTCTTAGCCAAATTGTTTATCCCCTTCTCGCTCATATGACTCAATCTTCTATGCCATAACAATGATGAAGTATCATTCTCCACCAAATTCACTGAGCCTCTAAATATGGAGCCCTGAAAAACATACAAGTTAGACAACTTATCACCACGGGCTACAACCATCGAACCTCTAGTAAGCTTCCACTGGCCAACACCAAGGGTATTATCATAACCCTCATCATCAAGGTATCCCACAGAAATCAAATTCAAGCAAACATCTAGAGCATGTTTGACTTTATTGAGAACTAGTTTGGAACCATTGTTACTTTCCAAACAAACTGTCCCAATACCAAGAATTGCAACCTCATGATTATTGCCCATTTTCAACATCCCAAAATTACCTGGAGTATAAGAAAAAATAATTCCTTCTTGGGCGTGACATGAGAAGTAGCACCAGAATCCACAAACTAGCTAGACTCATCACGAACAAGATTGACGGCATTTTCATCACAAGAAACAAGAAGATCATCATTAGCAACAACAGCAACACGATTTTCATTGTCACCTTCTTTCTTTTGTTGTCTCATATCTCTTTTGTACTTAAAACAAAATTTCTTGATATGCCCATTCTTGTGGCAATAGTCACATGTAACATTCTTGTATTTAGACTTTGACTTACCTCTACTTTTATCTCTGTCATTCTGACCTCTGAACTTGTTTCTCCCCTATCTTCAGTAACCAAAACATCGGAGTGTGAAGTAGTAGAAGTTGAGCCTTGAGATCTTTTTCTCATCTCTTCATTCAAGACACCACTCGTAGCATATTCCATGGTCACAACACCACTGGGAGCAGAATTAGTCAAAGAAACTCGAAGAGTTTCAAAAAAGTCTGGCAGAGTATTAAGAAGCCATAGTCCCTGTATTTCATCATCGAATTTTACTTTCATTCCAGATAGCTGGTCAAGAACACCCTGAAAATCATTAATATGATCAGAAATAGGAGTGCCCTCTTTATACCTGATATTCAGCAATTGTTTCAATAGAAACAACTTATTGTTGCCAGTCTTCGAAGCATATAGCGTCTCGAGCTTGTCCCACAAACTTCTGGCATGTGTCTCATTCACAATGTGATTTCGAACATTATCTTCAACCCATTGTCTAATATAGCCACAAACCTGCAAGTGCTCAAATTTCCATTCCTCATCAGTCATGGATTGGGGTTTATTAGAGGTAAACACAGGTAAATGCATTTTCTTGACAAATAGAAGATCTTTCATCTTGCCTCTCCAAATATGATAGTTACTACCATTCAAACAAACCATCTTGCTCATATTTGCCTCCATCATTCAAATCAATAATGAACAACAACCAATGCTCTGATACCACTTTGTTGGGAAAGACAATGCACTAACAAAAATGCCAGATAGGATAGCATCGGAATAATACCAAAATCTAAACTTTCCCTTTCAATTTGAACCAAGAGAAGACAAACCAATCAAGCAATATGAAGAATGGACAGCAAGTATATCAACCAAACTAAAGCAACAAGATAAGAATAAACCAATCACACAAGACACAACAATTTACGTGGAAAACCCTTCGATCTGAAGAGTAAAAAACCACAGGACCAAAAGCTCCACTATAAACACCAAGATTTACAAAATTGTTCTCCAAAATTGGCCACAGAACAAGAGCCAAACAACGAGCAACAACAAATCAAGATTGCACCACAACTAGAGAATTAAAGAAGAGATTTCACCCAAACGTGTTACTGTTCACGCCCTCAAATCAGAAACTACAGACCTCCAAATCCAATCTCCACCGTTGAATTGCAAGAACCAGATGCTGAGAACTCCCAGCTCAAATTCGAGCACGATCCAACGGTTAACGAAGCAGCAAACTCTATCTGAAGCGGACTGCCTGAGCAGAAAATTTCCAGAAGCAAAAAACGGGATTTTTCTCTTTTCCTCTCAATCTCTAAAACGAATCTCTCTTGATTTTTCTCTCTTGTGTTTCTGAAAATAAGATCAAATAAGCCTTATATATGCCACAGAATATTTGGGTTATGGGCTAAAGTGGGCTGGTCCTAATAAGACTTTTATTTATCCACATAGGAAGGGAAAAAAGAGCCTAAACCCAACATTTGTATCAAGCTAGTATATTTGTTGTGTTGTAATGTTCAGATATCTAATTGTAAAATAAATTGTAAAAACTTAAAAACTTCTAGGTTATCTATACATATTAGAGCAGACATATCCTGGTTCGATTTTAAAATTAGAAAGGACGGAATGTGATAAATTTTTATATGCATTTGGTGTATTAGAAGCATGTATTAGAGGTTGGGAGTATTGTAGTCCAATTGTAGTTGTTGATGGGGCAGCTTTAAGAGGCTCATATGGTGGTACAATGTTGACTGCAAGTACTATAGATCCAGGAGGTATTTTTTAAATATTTTACATTTATAATCAATAATAAATATGATATAAGGTGTGTTTTCAATTTGTATGATGTTTTTTTTAATTAATGCATCAGGCCACATACTTTCACTTGCTTATGCCATAGTGAATTCTGAGAATGATGCATTGTAGACCTGGTTCTTTGAACAGTTTAGAGAAGCATATGGAGAAAGGGAAAACATGTGTTTTATGTCAGATAGAAATGAGAGCATTTGGAAAGGAACTGCCAGAGTATATCCTGGATTGGAACATTTTTCTTGCATATGACACTTATGCTATAATGTTTTGAAGAACTTCCATAGGAATACTGAAGATTTAAAGAAGCTATTTTTTACAATGGCAGAGGGTTATACAATACAATAATTTGAGGCGATTATGCAAAGAATAGACCAGATAGATCCAAGAATAAGAGACTATTTATATGATATCGGGTATAGCAAGTGGTCAAGGGCTTATTCAAAATGGAAGCGAACATGGACCATGACTTCAAACATAGCCGAATCTTTGAATAAATTTAACAGGATAGCAAGGAGGTTGCCAGTGATTTCACTTCTTGAATTTATGAGGGTAACAGTTTAAAGATGGATTCATAAGCACAACGAGGAGGCTGCAAAAACTAGATCAGAGCTTATAAAAAAATATGATCTTATGCTCCAGAAAAATATTGCTTTGTCTAGCAGTATGAGGGTATGATTTTCCTTTATTCATTATTATTTAAATGTATTCATGTATGCAATTAGTATGATTATTGAATTAATTTAGTATAAATTGCCAACTAGAATAAACCCTACATTAATTTGATATCCATTATGTATCTATAATTCAAACCTTTTTTAGTGGCTTGTTTTTTTGTAACAACATTTTTAATGATCAATATTTTTTGTGTGTTAGGTAATACCATCAACAGTTGATATGCATGCTGTTGTTGATGGACCAAAGCGGTACATAGTAAACTTAAACACTAAGATGTATAGTTGCGGAAGATTTCAAAATGATGAGATATCATGCGGGCATGGAATGACAGTTCTTAGATACAGAAGACTGCATGAAACAATTTGATGCTCTCCATTTTTTAGCCTGAAGAATTTTCAAGATACATATGCCATCCCTGTTGAACCTCTCCCATGCGAGAGTACATGTGATATACTAAGTTAGGTTTCAGAACCTAAATTGATGATGTCCGGTCCAAAGAGAACGGTCTAAAGACTGCAACTTGAACGCTGGAAAGGGTTTGCTGATGTAAAATTCAATAGGTCTAAAGTTATTTGCAGTAGATGTCGTCAAGTTGGCCACAACAGGACGGCATGTTCAAATTATCCTGTGCAAAAAAAGTGATTATTTATTTCTTTAGACTATATAAAATTTTAATTTTATTTTGTCTTTTAGACTCATGTTTTGTTTTGACATGAAACATAATTGGTGTAAAATGCATTATAACAAGTGTTTAATATACTGTTCATTTTTTATACGCGATGCATTCATTAATCATACAAATTGCATACTGTTGAAAATAAAATTTATTTCAGTTTAATATATAAGATAGTGTTAATATTAGTGATAATTATACAAGGTAATTATGGAATTCATTGGTATCCTGAGTATTTAGTGTAAGTTATCATGAATATTAATTTGGTTTCCAATTGGTGTCCTACTATAAATGAAATTAAAACAATCTTTATACCAATCTTATTCAGGTGTCATTCAAATACTAACTTCAGTTTATATCACATATATATATACCAACGAAAAATCAATTTCATATAAACATTCATCAATTTCGTATAAACATTCATACCATTTGGGTACCAATATTTTATCACAATTCATACAATATCCAACAATCAAACATTAAAGTTAGAGGCATACATGTATTAATAAGATTTCATACACGTTTCATCCAAAAATATGTTTAGAATATAAAGTAAGCATAATGTGATATTTTTAGAAAACAATCGCTAGTTTGACAATTAATCCAATTTCATACACGTTTGACAATTAGTAGACAAATCGATATTTTCATACAAATTTAATAATTCATATCATATACACAGTTAATAGACAGTCGCACCAATGTTAAAACACAATTCATACCATTATATCACAATTCATACAATACCTAACATTCAAACATTAAAAATCAGAGTCATACACATATTAATTAGATTTTATACACATTTCATCCTATGAGTGTCCAGTTTGGATACTAATTATAAGACAAAGTTGGTTCACGATCTCTAAATTGATATTATTTTTTAATCTAGTTAGTAATACACGTTAATATCATTAAGTCTAAATGTTGAATCAAATTGGTATGCAATTTGTATATAACTAGCATCCCGGAAAATGGTATATTCAATGTGTAATATATCCCCCAAATAGTGAATCCAATTGGTATGAAGTCTGTATATAACTGACATCCCAAAAAATGGTAATTCATGTGTAGATGATATCTGACAGGAATAAAGCATATGATATTATATATCATTAAATACTTTAACACAAAAAATTGTCCAAAAGTTAAATAAAATAAAATGTTGTTCTAAAAAAGTAGAAGGTTCAATAGACTATATCTAATTTCTTGTCCGTGGTCTTGGTGTAGGATAATTGGTGGTATCTGAAACATGTTCTTTTGCTATGCGAGGTCCACCAAATTTGCTAGCAACCGTACCAGTAACTTCACTCTCACTGATCGCGCCATCCTCATTCTTTATTTTTCCATAATGCCATAGAATTGTGGCATACCTTTGACGATGATACTTTGCATCGATATCAATAGAATGCATATCAAAAACATCATTACTGATGTATTCAGCAAATAGATATGTGTACAAACCACAATCACTAAAAAAATAAAAAAAATAAGAAAGAAAAAATATTTTAAGAAATAAATTAAGATAACTTTTCTAATGAAATCAGTAAAGTGAAATACGTACTTTGAACTATCTTCTTGTTGAGGAGCACACATCATATGCTTGATATCAAGTGGGTCGGATTGAGACTTGTGTACATATTTAGGAAGTTTATTGGCAGATCAAGCCTTTTACCATAAAGTCCCGTGCTCGTAAAAAATAATGGTATTGTTGTTGCAAGTTTACCAACTGCTTCATTGACTTTCTTGGTGTGAACAGATCCTCCCTTCATCGAATCGTATACATGTAGACATCTAAGCTTGATTCTGAATACAACCAAAAAACAGTGAAATTTCTCACTAATATTGACAGGAATAATGACATCGTCAACACTGTCCCAAGGAATGTTGGCAAGCAGTTTGAAGTCTCTAATGCACTGTCTAACATCGTGGTCAGGAGAAATGGATCTCATGTCACAATTTGACTCGTCCATTGTTTCTCAATGTTATCAACCCACGTCATAAACCAACAATTAACCGTACTGTATGATAGTGATATTGGAGAGTACTTTGCCTTCTTTCGCAGATAATAACTAATGGTATTAACATGTTGTTAACATTTAAAAAGCCAATAAAAAATTGTTTCAAATATATACAGAATGCATATAAATTTCATTCTACCATCATGTTTAGTGCATTGTTCATGAAAGTTTATTTTTATTCCAAATTCATTCAAAAATCATACCAATTACATACATGAACACTGTATAACAAGTTTATTCAGAAATCATTCAATATGCATACATCATGGATATGTATATTTTAAAATATATTTTAAACAAAAACTAAAAATATAATTACAAAAATTTGAAATACGAGTTTTAAATTAACTATTTAAAAAGTTGATATATAAGACTTACCCCATCTTTCCAAGGCCTGCCAAGTTTAACCATTATGTTGAAAAAAATCCTTTTCTGCAACTTTGACAACACCAAAGTCCATTTGAGGTTCAAAACTATCTTTGAGCTTTGAATAAGCAGATTTCTTGTGAACAGTAAGAATATATTAAAAACAGTGTATACAAATTGATTGGATAATATTGAAAGAAAAAAAATTGCTTTATTTACACATATACCTGCCACACCTAGATGAAACATCTTTGAAAACCCATTTGTTCAACTCAGCTGCAACCTCAAACCCATTGTGACTTTCAAACGGATGTTTAATAAGAAATAAAATAGGAACTATTCTTGAACTGCTTTCGTCTTTTGTCAACCGAATATACAGAGATGTGTCATACTTGTCGAGGTTCCTATTTCTTGATTGCACATCTGGGATTGTATTAGCATTGAGAATTGGATCAAGTGCAACAATTTGTGTCATAGTAAAATCTAGATAATCATCCAATGTTGGTGGTTGTGAATTTGATGATCCAGGTATGTCAGCATTAAAAACAACACCAACTGTTTGGTCATTTGACTTCTGAGCTTCATCTATATATTAAAAAAAAATAATGTTAAAAAAACTTTGAAAGTGAATATACATATCATAATAGGATTGAAATTCATACCATCCGTGATTGAAGTATGAACGTATCCCTCATTGAAATTGAAGGCTGATCCATTGGAGCTTTTTCAGATTCTTCAACATGTTGACGGGCATCATCCTAATGCATGACGTAATATAAAATTCAATAATAAAATAATAGTGAAAAAACTGTCTCATAATAAAATTTATACAAGATTAATACAAAGTTTAAACAAACAACAATAACATTTCACTAATGTTGCCTTTCAGAGATTTAATACTGTATTAATACCAAAATTGAACCAACATAAAAAATTGAACAATAACGTTTAATACTTTATTAATACAAAAAGTTAATAAATTTTTTATAACACCACTGATAAAATTGGAAAATCATACCAATTTAATACCAATATTAAACAAACAAAAATTGGAAAATATTAAACAGACAGAGACTGGATAAACATTTGGTCATACCAATTTAATACCAATATTAAACAAACAGAAATTGGAAAATCATGCATAAAATATGGTCATACAAATTTCATACCAAAATAATACTAACTTCAGACCAAATTTGTACATTTCATAATTACTTGCAGATACACATGTCATACCATGATATACCAATTGTTTCAATTTTTTAACTTGTAAAACCATTTAATACCATTTAATACCTGTTGGTGTGTTGCTTGACCTCTTGAAAACCTAATCACCTTAATTATCAACTTTGTCGAATTATCGACATATGCTTTCATGTCGGTCATGTCCTTGTCAACCTTATCAATAGATGTAAACATATATGTTAAACATTAAAATATTACTGAAAATAATTAATAAAAATTAATTGAAAAGGGATTGAAAAATAACATTATCTTTCAGTTCTTTCCACTCCACCCGTACCTGTCATTAAACATTGAAAGGGTGGATAAAATCTTTGTAATATGGTAAAAAAATATTAAATCATAATTTTTAATGTTATACCTCCGCAGTTTCCTTTTTCAACTCTACATACTTTTCGTCGAAGTCATCATTGTGCCTAGGGGTGTTCACGGGTTGGTTTGGATCGATTATTGATCAAAACCAAAACCAAACCAGCTTAATCGGTTTTAAAAATTATCAAAAACCAAACCAAACCAAATATAATATACATTTATCGGTTTGATGATTATCGGTTTCGGTTTGGTTTGGTTCGGTTATTCGGTTATTAACCATACACAAAAATAAAAGAAACAATTCATTTAAAATGTGAAAAAAGTGACAACAATCCATTCAAAACGAAAAATAGTTAGAATGACTTAAATTACTAAACTTTCAATCACTAAATTTACTATCAATAAAGCTTTAAAATTCACTATATTGGCCTAGAAGGAAGAGACAATAACATTTTCAGTCCCACAAAGAATTGACATAGACACTCATATACATGAAAATCAATAAGATAAATGTTTCATCTTTGGGCATTTTTGCTTTCAATAAGTAAATTATAAACAAATTTTTAATGAAAATATGTATAAGATCTTTAAAATTGTTTATAAAAAATAATATATTAAGTATGTATATTAATAAAATATATGTATATAATTCATCGGTTCGGTTCGGTTATTTCTTCGGGTTTTTTCGAATAAAACAATAACCAAACCAAATACTATCAGTTTTCAAAAATCGAAGACCAAACCAAACCAAACCCAAATAAAATTGGTTTTATTTTATCGGTTTAGTTTTTCGGTTTGGATCGGTTTTTATCCAAACCGTGAACACCCCTAAATTTGTGACTTTCTGATGTTGCTTGATCTTCTGTCTCATGTCTCATGGTGACTAGAAGTTTGATGCAAAATGATCTGATACATGACATTTATCTCTTCGTCAGTAAGCACTATGTTTCTGAATTTATGTTGTGATAACAATATAAGATGTGAGAACTAAAATTTATATTAAAAAAATGTAATAACTTATAATTAATTAGTAAAGGACAATAACTAAAAGATAACCTGGTTGCCATGTGTTCTGAAAATCGTATTCTTTAAGTCATCGAAAAAAATACTCTCATTCGATGTCTTCCAGTTGAGAATACATGGTGTGACATTTGAAAGATGGATAGCAACTGTGTTGTCAAAAGGATGACAACACTCATAAAACCAAACCTGCAACGCTATATGGAATTGACTGAAGAAGGACGTAAGATTCTTTCCCAACCTACGGCTGCAAGCTTTAAGAGTTAATCTAAAACATTCATCGCCCCATGGGAAGTTGACATATTGACCGGACTCAACCAAATCAAAATACAATTTAGGAATGGTTGTTTTTGAGGCGTCCGAACCAGTCAAAAATAAAGTAATGAAGTACAGAATGTCAATTTTTAAGCGGTCTTCAGTCCCAAAAAAGTTAGCATGCTTAAACTTATTGAAGAAGTCTAACTTTGGGACTTTGGCCATATCCCCAAAATATTTTAGGATAAGTCTATTGGGAATATACGAATGTGAAAAAAAATCAGTAAGAAGTCCACATTTAAGACCAGTTATCGCTGCAAATTCCTTGATTCCAAAACGTAATTTTGTACCGTTTATTTTCACAACAAACATGTCGTCTCTGACATTTTCAGATTCAAGAATCATCAAATGTCACAATAGTTGACATTGAATCTTTATGTGGTGCATGTCATAAAATACACCAAAAGGTGTTTGTTCGAGAAATTGTCGAAACCTCTCTTGCCCGAGGAAATCCAACAGATCACCAAAAACATTCATGTTTGTACATGAAGCCCAGTGTGTGTATATCTTCTTTGCCTATAAAATAAAATTGTTTATACTAAATTAAAACACACTTCATACAAATATTATTCAAGTTTCATTCCAGCAGTAACTATAGTTTAAAAATAGTTATAATTAAATTATATCATATAAATTAAATTAAAAATAAATTAAAATCATGTAAACATTGATATAAATAATAATATAAAAGTATGTTCATACAAATATTATTCATGTTTCATACACATGCATATACATAAATTTTAGTACTGCCTTATGCCATATTTATAAAAAATTCACACCAATTTTATTCAAACATCATACCAGCTTCATGTGCACTGTTGCATTCATCAATCTATTTTAATAAATTTATCGAAATACGCTAACAATAATTTAACAATTTTAGTACATTAATGGATAAATTGAAAAATAAACCTTCTTAATAGGAAAAATCCCAATTTCATATCAATATTATTCTAAATTTATACAAAACAAATTAAGTAAACAATTCATACAATTTTATTCACATCAATTTAATAATTCATACCATATACAAAATTAAGAGACAATCCCACCAATGTTAATACACAATTCATACCATTCGCATACCAATATTCTATCAAAAATACATACAAAATCCAACAATCAAATATTAACCTCATATCCATACACATTTTATTCATATTTCGAACAATTTTCACACAAACAAATATTTCGAAAACAACAATAAGCATAATGTGATGTAAAAAAATCACTATTTTGACTAATGTGGAAATAAATTAAATAAAGTACTTATCCTAACAATTTTTTTGTGTTTTTTGGATGTTGGTATTTCTGATTCCTTCTTTTTTGTTGTACTTCTTGTTGATGGTTTTGAAGATTGAGCAACTTCTACATTTGTTGTTTGTTTTTTGTTTTTTTCATTTTTATTTCACTAACGAAATCAGAATCAGATTCCGAAGGGGTTTCAACAATTTTCCCCTTCCTCTTCTTCCCCTTTTGATTTGTTGGAGTCGCCCTTTTCTTTGCTTCATTTTTTTTCTCTTTTTTTATCTTTCAACTGAGATGAACCACCCGTCGCCGGAATTTCAGCAATTTTAGGCGGGGGGTTTGAGTTAATATATTGAAAGTTAATTCGAAAGAATAGAATGGTATGATTTAGAAATAAATTCAGATTAAAATGAACTACGAATATTTACAATATTGGATAGAATCTATGGAAGATATAAAACTATTAGAACAATTAGTGGAGGAAAATTTATATATGTACCAAAGAACCCAAGATATGTTATATCTAAAATATATTATAAATAATATTAAAGAAATATTCAGATTAAAACAACTATCAGAAGAATATTACAATAAGTATTAAGAAATATTCAGATTAAAACAACTATCGGAAGAATATTACAATAAATATTATTACATTTTGCCATGAATTCCGCAAGATTAAGACATTTAACAAAAGAATATTATAATAAAATCTTTAAAATAAAATACTCACTCTTTCGAGGCATTTCAATGTGTTTCTTAGACATGATGATGATGAGAAATATAACGAGAGGAACGATTGTGAAGTTAGGGTATTGGGGTTGTGAGAAAAATTGGATGGACGGTTGTGAATGTGGTGTAGTGGAGTGGTGAGGAAGATGAGAGTGAAAATTGTGAATATGGGGTAGTGGGGTGGTGGTGTGTAGAAACTGATAGGCGTGGGTGGAGGGGGAGAACTGTGATTGGCGTATGGGATATTTGGAGTGTAACAGTAAACAATAAAGTCTAATCAATGTAAATCCCTAAATTCGTGTAACTGATAATTTTGATTTTAAAAAAGGAACTGCAATTAAATTAATTAACTATTAATAATTAATAATATAAAAATATAAAGAGATTAATCATTTTTAAATAAACCTGTAATTAATTTTTAAATAAAGTTAAATTTAAGTAATATGTTATAACCCGTAAATAAACTGTTATAAGGAAGAATTTTTTAAGAGTGTGTTTAAAACTCATAATATTGTCCCTTAAATGTGTATATGGTGTGATTCTTCCTTGATTCAATTTATTTTCTTTTCTTTTCTTAAGGATTTGGTATTTGAAATTATTGGCGTCGTTAGTTTGAACTTAGAACAAGTTATATATTTGTCCAATCAAACTAAAAAATAATCCCATTCGATAATGAAATATATAAAAAAATAAAAATATTGTTTTGTATCAAATATATATATCTTATGTATATCATATATATAAATAATATGTAACAATAACATACCAAATATGATCTCACATTGTTGGGTTTAGAGTGAACACATATCTTTATCTTATTTTATAGGATAGAGATGTTTTAAATAAATTCCCAATTCAAGAGAAAAATAATAAAAATATGGTGAAATTGCTATATATAAAAAAGTTTTGCCAATAAAAAAAAGTTGTTTTGACAAATGCAAAGGTAAAAATAATAGTGAAACTATCATAAAAAAGAGAAGTATTGACCACAAAATCAGAAAGGTAACTTAAGTAAAGAAACTAACAACATCAATACAATATGAATAATAATGACGATGATGGAAAAGAAAACAAACAAGATACTCTAAAGTTGGAACTATACTCACCCATATAAAAAATTACAACCTAATTAATAAGCCGTTTGTCCTAATTTTCGATTTCCGATCTCTCTTTTGTAAGTTCATGTTCAAGGTAAGTTGAGAATAAATCATGTCATGTATCTAATCACCTTACCTAACTCTTTCTTGGTTTATTTCTACTTCTCCTTATAACTATCACTAGCTACCTCGCATCTTATCATTGAACATTTGTATTCCTTCTCTTTATATGTTTGAATTATGCTAGATTTGCTTTTCATATATCTTGTCCATACCACTGAAGTTCCGTATATCTTATTTCTAATTCTATCTTTCTTGATGTGCCCACCTATCAATCATCATCCTTGTTACACTCATCTTTTGAACATGTGAATTCTATATAACTTATCTTTTAAGTATCTATTACATCTTATTTCTTTTGATGACTATTTAATTTTAATTCTTCCTAAATTTATAGCTCCACCAGAGAGAACATTAAAGAGAAAGAGCTCTTCGTTAGAAAATTGTTTTCTTCAAAACTTGAATTCAATTTTTTTTATTTTAACTAAAAATAAAAAAAATTCATCCATCTCAATTTTCGCTGCATTCCATGATGTTGCGTTTATTGGAAGAGAACAATATCTTTTCCATTTATATGGCTCTCAGTTCCCTTCCTATGTGCAACACTCGTCACATCCTCAACTGTTCACACGGCAATAAATAAAAGATTTTAAGATAATTATTTCGTGAGAACAATATAATTGTTGTTATATTAAGTTTAGCGGCAATAATATATTATGAAAATTTATAATAGCACTGTATATAAATATCGTTAAAGGTTTTAACAACTCCTGATGCAATAATATTAACTCAATTATCGCTAAATACTTTTTGACAATAAACATTACTACTAAAAGAAAGATTTATTGCTATAAAAATGTCTCTTTTGTGGTAGTGGCACCCTCCTTAAATAATAAAGAAAGTATATATTTTATCATAATGTTTATATTAATTGGTTTACTGTCTTAATAGACTTGAGAATTATTTAGGAAATGAATAGTAAAAAGATAAAATAATATAAAAATTCTCTTTCTTTTAATGTATTAAAGTGAACAAGTAATAAAAAAAAATATTTTTAAAAATTTAATTGGGTGTGCATTAGAAGTAATGTGATAACTTGTGGCTCTTGTATATCCAAATATAATTATTCTTTTGTTTGTTGAACTATCAAATTAGTTTTTCCCTTTCTTCAACTGTTTAAGATATAAATAATCGGTGGTTAGAGTGAACACGTTATGACACTTGGTCTTATTTCTTATTTTTCTTTATTATTTTAAAAAAAAAAGGCAATGTATGTTTAGTTTTGTACGTTAAACTCCTCAATTTATTTCAAATGCCTTTTCTCTTTATATCCTTATTTTAAACTAAAATATTTTAAAAGTCAAGTTATTACTTTTGGAAGAAAAGAAAAGCAAAAATTTATGCATATAAAGATTTAAATCTTAAATTGAAATTATTGAACAATAATTATTGGTTATACATTGACTTTTATTTATTTAAGGTGATCTATAATATCAAATTTACGCAAAACTTGTCGCGATGAAAATAAAAATGAATTCATGGAAATAAAAATAATATTTTCAATCGAAGATTACAAGTTCGAGTCACCAAAGAAACTAAGAAAAATATATTTCTAATGTCAATTTAATATTACCCGTTCTTCCATTAAAAAGCGAGTTGATCATGTTAGTCTAAACTTTACATAAATTTCTTTTAAATAATTAGTTAAAGGATTCGAAAGGGGAAAAAGGACAATTAGGTTAAAAATAATCAAAATATGAAGATTCAAACCTAAATTAATATCATCAAGAGAAGTTTTTGTTTTAAAATAAATTTTGACCATTGGCCCGATTTTATTAAAATAAAGTCTCATGTGCTCCTAAAGAATAGAGACACAAAATAAAAATAAAAACATATACAAAAATATTGCCCACAATTAGTCGGATTTAGACCATACATTAATACCCTAGATTATAGGGTTTCCTAATAGATGCTCAATCTCTCCGTAATCTTCCCGCTTGTATCTTCATCGATGAGGATGTATCCATGGGTTCTGAGCTTAGATTTTCTCCTCCATCGCTTTTGGGATCACGACAAAGGATACATAGTTGTCTTGCTCAGCTTGCAAGGGTAACATTTTCCTCCATTTATCTATTGCTCTCTTTTTCCTATGCATTTTTTATATGCTTCTTGTTTCTAGGTGTACCTTCCAGTGGAGGTTTCTGAAATGGGGATAACTCGTAAGAGAATCATTCATGTGTTCCTGCTTGTAGATTTGTGTGAGTATCACTCTTTTCCTACTTTATTTCTTTCATGTATTCTCCTTATTGATTTTTCCATTTCCTTAGCTGAATCCCAATTGAAGAAGGACATGTTCTTCCTGAGTCGCTTCTAGCTGATCTCCTAGCTGGATACCTACACTTCAACAAAAACTGGTTCCACAACTTTATTGTAAATATCATAGTTGTGTGATTCTGTAGCTTTTTCTATGCTTTCCATGTTAGTGACTGATGGTATTGTTGATTCTCCTCGTCCGTTTTCTGATTGTTGATATTTGCTGTTTAGGCATGTTTAAAATCCTTTTCGCTGTGCTTGGTAGTTGATTGAAATGTTGATACCGTTGTTTCCCCTCTACCTCTTGTTATATTGCTACATTTGTGATGAAGTCTGCTAACTGTTTTTTTTAATTGAATTTATTGAGCTTAGGAGCTCATTTATTAATCAAAGAATATGTACAAAATGGCCCAACGAGCCCAACATAAAGAAGGAAACTAAAATGTGTTTGGCCCTGTCCAAAGGAACCCGCCTGTTTAGCTGTGTGGTCCATATATGGTATTTCCTTTGTAATTATGCTTGTACATATTATTGCTGCTGATCCTTGATCTTTCTTGTTTTAATCCTTAATGTTGGTATGCTTGTTTTGTCCATGTTTAAGATTCTCCTACACTCCACTGATAGTTGTTCAAAGCTCAACCATTGTATTTTTTCTTGGTGTATGTATGCCTCATTTGCCATTCTATCTGCAAGCTGGTTCGCCTCTCTGAATTCGTGTATAATGAATGCATTTACCTTGCCCAGTAGCTCTTGTATTTCTTCTATCTCTTGTATATACTGCCATGGAATTTTCCATACCTTGTTTATGATTTTTGTAAGGCCTAGTGAGTCAGTTTCCACAATAATCTTTGTGAGATTAGTGCTAGAACAATATCTTAGGCCATTTAGAATTGCCTTGATTTCTGCCTCCAAACTTGTAGCCTCCCCTATTTTCTCTGCCTCTACATGTATTAAATCCCCCAGATTGTTTCTTAGGCAAAAACTATAGGCACTTTCCCCCGGATTTCCTTTGCTTGCTCCATCTGTATTGCACTTTATCCATTCACTCTGTGGTTTTTCCCAAGATATTGGCTTATAGTGCAGTATGGGTCTGTACCTCTTCAACACTTCTATTGTACCTTCCCACTCCTTAGGAATGTTAATCCATGGGAAAAGTGTTTTAAGTAATTTGAAAACAGACTCCTGACTATGTTGCTTGAGTTGTTCAAATGTTACTTCTTTTCCATGTCTTCTTGCATTCCTTCTTTTCCATAGCTCCCACATCAATATAGATGGTATTTCCTGAAACACAACCTTCAATTTTGGATTGGCTGGTGTTTCCCACCATTCTGTAATAGTGTGTTGTAAGCCTTCTTTTATTTCGATACCTGCACATGAAGCAAAATGCTTCCATAGCTTTTGGGCTATGGGAGCTGTTAGAAAAAGGTGCCTCATAGTTTCTTGCTCATGGTTATCACAACAGTAGCATCTTGAGGCCATGCTTATTCTCATTCTCTGAAGAATATCTTCTGTTGCTACTCTGCCTCTCCAACTTCTCCATAACAAGAAGTTCATCTTAAAAGGTACTCCTCTGCTCCAAATGCGACTCCACCACCACACTTTCTCCTTTTTGTGTCTAAGCCCTTCATATGCTGACTTTACTGTGAAGACCCCGTTGGAATTTCCCATCCACCAAGGCACATCTACATCTCCTTCTTCAATCCTAGGGTCAATGTTTTCAAGAATGTATTCTGCCATTTCTCGCGATACAAGGCTTCTGATCTTCTGTTCATCCCATTCCCATTCACGATGAATTGTTTTACTTCTATTTCTTCTTCTCCTGCTCCTTGCTCTTCTGTGTAATACAGTGAACCATGTTTTGTCCAGTTATCAAACCAAAAACTTGCTCCTCCTCCTTTGATTTGCCACCATATCTCATGCTCCATATCTTCCCTTACTTCTATCATTTTTTTCCATGCGTGAGAACCTCCCTTGCCAGTGGTCATTATCGGATGTTGCTTCTTGCAGTATTTATTCCATATGAAATTGCTCCATGATGAATTGGAGGTCCTAAACTTCCACCATATCTTTCCAAAGAGAGCTTTGGTGATATCGTGAAGTGATCGAACTCCAATACCCCCTTCCTCCTTTGGGAAACACATGTCCTTCCAAGCTACCTAGTGTTTTCCTTTTTCTCCTCTTATCTTGCTCCAGAAAAATCTGGCAAAAACTTGATGCAAATGTTCTATGGTCTTCTTAGGTGGATTCGTTGCTGAGAGCAAATATATTGGCATTGATTGTAACACATTTGCAATCAGAATACACTTACCTCCATAAGACAACCATTTATTGTGCCATGTCATTATTCGTTTCTGTATATTTTTTACCAGATCATCATAGTGTTCCTTCTTCTTTCTTCCATAGAACACTGGACATCCCAGATATATGAATGGAAATGAGGCCTGTTTGATTCCAGTTATCCTTCTTATTCTGATTCCAACGATTAGAGGAGTGTTGTCATGTAAGTAAAAGAAACTTTTATTCAAGTTGATCATTTGACCCGACACATCTTCATATTCCCTCAGCACCATCATCATCATTCTTATTGATTTCCTATCACCTGAACAGAACAATATAGTATCGTCTGCATAAGATAAATGATTAATGGAAGGACTCCACTTAGGCATACTATATCCTCTAAACTCCGGCTTCTCATGTAGCTTATTTAACCCCCTTGCCAGTACCTCTGCCGCTATAATGAATAGGGTAGGTGATAATGGATCCCCCTGTTTTAATCCTCTAGATGATTTGAAAAATCCAAAGGCTTTCCCGTTAACTAACACTAAATACCAATTATTCGATAATAATCTCCAAATCATATCAATGATAGTTTCTGAGAAGCCAAATTTCCTTAGGACTTTGATCAGAAAGATCCAAGATACCCTATCATAAGCTTTTGCCATGTCCAGCTTCACCACTACATTGTGATACTTTTTCCTTTGATTGATGTCTCGGATAATCTCTTGGGCTAGCAAGACATTTTCCGTAATGCTTCTTCCTTTAACAAATCCCGTCTGATTTTGAGAGATAATGTTTGGTAACAACTTGGCTATTCTCTCATGTAGTACTCTTGAAATAATCTTGCTCACAAATGTACATAAACTTATCGGTCGCAGATCAGTCAAACTCTTCACATTCTCCTTCTTTGGCAGCAACACAAGATTTGTATGGGTAATAAATTTCGGCATCATTTTCCCACAGAAGAATGCTTTGACCATGTTGATTATGTCTTCCCCTATAATTTCCCAACAAAATTGAAAAAACAAACCTGAGAAGCCATCTGGTCCGCATGCGCTTTCCCCATTCAAATCAAAAACTACTTATTTCACCTCCACTTCGCTGGGCATCTTACTTAACTTCTCATTTTGATCTGTGGTGATTAGTTTTGGTGTTATATTTAACAATTCCTCACCTTCTTGTCTGTTAGCTTCTTTAAATTGTTCCTCAAAATAGGACACCGCCTCAGCTCCAATGTTTTCACTTGTATTGACCACATCGCCTTGAGAGGTCTGGATTTCAGTCAGCTGTAATTTCTTTCTTCTCCCTTTCACATAATTGTGAAAAAATTTGGTGTTCCTGTCTGCATCTTTGAACCATGTCATCCCTGCCTTTTGCTTCCAGAATTCCTCCTCCATATGCAAGAATTTTCTTAGTTCAGCCTTCGTTTTCTTCAATTCAGCCCTATTTTCCGGCGAAGCATTAACTTCCAGTTGTATCTCTTTCACCTTTATCTCATCTTCTAGTGTAGCAACCCATTGAAAAATGTTTCCAAACGTCTCCTTGCTCCACCTCGATAATACTCCTTTCAGTTTTTTAATCTTTGTCTGATACACTAAAAAAGGGCAGCCTACAAACTCCACCTTCCAATTCTCCTCTATTACTTTTTTAAAATTTGGATGTTTTGTCCAAAAGTTCAGAAACCTAAAAGGTCGCACTACTGGCTCTTCCTACGAACTACATATTACATGTAGTGGTGCGTGATCAGAACCTTCTCGCACCTGATGAATGACTTCACTAGAGGGGAGAAAATCAAAAAATTCTTGGTTCCCAAAGACCCTATCTAGTCTTTTAAAAATACATCCCCCTTCTATTCTACCGTTCCACCAAGTGAATTTACTTCCCGAGTACTTTAGCTCCATCAACGCACAATTGTTGATGCACTGACCGAAATCCAAAGCTTCATATTGAGTGAAGTCCATGCCTCCTTGTTTCTCCTCCTCATTCATTATGACATTGAAGTCCCCTCCCACTAACCATGGTATGTTTTGCACTTCAGTTAGGCCTTCCAGCTCTTCCCACAGTTCAAGTCGTTCCAGCGCACCACATCTTGCGTAAACTGATGTTATCATGATTTCCTTATTGTAGTGTCTGAACTTCATTGTCAAATGTTGTATATTATCTCTTATCACTTCTCCACTCCACTCTTCCTTCCAAAAAATCCAAACTTTATTTGAGCAATTACAACAGGCATTGTGCATCCCCAACTTTCTTTTATAATGTTCTAGCTCTTGTGGACCTTGAAATGGTTCCATTAGTGCTATGAAATTGTACTTGTGTCTTTTATTCAGGTCCATCAACCTCTCGAAAGCCTTTTGAGATTTTATGGACCTGATGTTCCAGAAGATGGCTTTCCCAATCATTGGGAAACATCTCCTGACCTATCCCTGCTTCTTGTTTTCACTTGCAATGGAAGTGATGGTTGTCCTGTCTTGCCCTTTTTGACACTATTTTCCAGGTATTTTATTTGCCTTGGTGACAAATCTCCCTCCCTTAACGTTGTGGCAATGTTTTCTACAATGTCATCATCCTCTTCACTGTCTCTACGTCGTTGTTTCTCCTCCTCTGTGACTTCCTCCAGGTCCGACATGATGTTGTCTTCCTTTTCATCAACTGTCATGTTGCCTTTTTCCTCCCCTTTATTTGATACATCTCTTTCTTTATCTACTTTTGCTTGTATGCCTTCCACATTACAACTTCTCGCATCTCCCTCGGCATTTCCTTTCCAAGCTGATTTTACTGACCTGATTGACAAGTTTGACATGTTTCCCTTCTCCTTGTTTGACACTCTTTTGTCCCTATTTTCCTTTGATCCACTACCTATAGTATTATTGTTTATTTTCCCAGAAATCTCTCCTTCCCCTTCCCTTGAATCACCTCTGTTGTCCTCTTTTTGTTGTTCTTCTTTTGTTTCTCCAGATTCTTCATCATTGTTTAGAGCCCCAAATGTGACATATTTGAATAATAAGTATTTACATCATCTCATATATCTCTTCTATCCTCTCAATTAGTTTCCAAGGTATTCTCCACTTCATTCTAATCATATTTTTAAGACTTAATGAATCAGTCTCTAAAAAAATGTTAGCATATCCTTGTTGTTTACAGTATCTAAGAGCCTTCCATACCCCAGTTAATTCAGCCACCATATTAGTGCAAAACCAATTCTTTTTTCCTCTGCATATAGTAGATCCCCATTGTTATCCCTCAGACAAAACCATAAGAGCTCATCCCTAGATTTCCTTTGCTCGCACCATCTGTGTTACATTACACCAACCCTCTTCTGGCCTTGTCCAGTGTACAATGCGATATTATAGAGTGGGTCTATATTCTTGAAGGAAATAAAAAATTCCACTCCATTGAAAAGAAATTTTCCTGAACCAGGGATACTTGACCTTTATCATCTGGTGAACTGTCATTTGACATTGACGAAACATTTTATCAAAAGATACCTCCTTGTCATGTCTTCAAGAATTTCTCATTTTCCATAGTTCCCACATGATAATGGCTGGTATAGCCTTCATGATTTGCTGCAACTTTGAACTCCCCTCATACTCCCACCATTTCTTGAGTAATAGTTGAGTTCCATCAATAGTAAAACCTACACAAGAAGCAAGAAACTGCCATAGCCTTTTAGCTATGGGAGCTGTTAGAAATAAATGTGTCATGGTTTTCAACTCCCCCTTCTCGCAATAGTGACATTTTGATGCTATATGCATCCTCATCCTCTTCAAATTGTCATATGTTATCTGTTGTAATTCTTTTCTTCCATATTCTCCACAATAAGAGAGAAATTTTAAAAGGAATACCTTTAATCCAAATGTAGCTCATCCCATCTCTACATTCCCTTTTATTCATTAATATGCCATTAGCTAATTTGACAGAAAATACTCTTGTTGAATTTCCCATCCACCATGGCTTATCATTAAGGGAATAATTGTTACGTTTGATGTTTTCCACTATGTGAGCTACCATTTTGTGTGACAGATTTTCTTGCAATTTTTCAATCTTCTTACGTCCATTTTCAATGAACTCCTTCACCTCTATTTCCTCATCCCTCGCATTTTCTCTTTCTGTGAAAAATAAAGTCTCTTGTTTTGTCAAGTTTTCAAATCAAAAGCTCGAATTTCCTGCTTTCATTTGCCACCAACTATCATGCTCCACCTCTTCTTTTATTGCCAAACATGAGATGATGCAGAGATCCTAACAAGGGTAGGGTGTAGCTTTTTATCATATTTAATGTCCATGTAGATATTCCATAAAGAAGTAGACACCCTGAAACTCCACCATAATTTAGAAAACAAAGCATTATTAACATCATGTAGAGATAAAAAATCAAGCCTCCTTCTGCTTTAGGAAAACACATTTCATTCCAAGCTACCAAATGTTTTCCTTTAAGATGCCAGTACTTCCCCAAAAGAATTTTGTAAAAAATTGATGCAACTTTTCAATCACCTTCTTTGGGGGAGTTCATAGCAGATAAAAGATAGATTTGTAATGATTGAAGAACATGACTAATAAGGATGTACTTACCTCCAAAGGATAAGAGTCTATTCTATCAAGACAAGATCCTTCTTGCCACCTTTCTAACCAACTCTTCAAAGTAAATGTTGACCTTTCTTTCATAAAAAAACAAGGCACCCCAAATAAGTAAAAGGAAAATTTCCTTGTCTTATTCTAGTCAATTTTCTCATTGTGATTGCCACAATCAAAGGGGTCTTGTCATGAAGATAGAAAGAATTCTTAGCCTTATTGACCATTTGACCTGAAACTTTTTCATATTCCCTAAGCACTATCATCATCTTGATCACTGATATTATATCACCTAAACAAAATAATATGGTGTCATCTGCATATGATAGATGATTTATTGCTAGACTCCATTTTGGCATGTCATATCCTTTGTAATCTCTATCATCATGCAAGCCGTCTAAACCTCTAGCTAAGACTTCTGCTGCAATGATAAATAGTGTTAGGGATCCTTGTTTAAGACCTCTAGAAGACTCAAAGAACCCATTAGACTGGCCATTAATGAGAACTGAATATCAATTACTAGAGATGAGTCTCCATACCATGTCTACAATACCTTCGAGAAACAAAACTTACGCACACCTTTGTTAGGAAGATCCAAGACATTCTATCATACGCCTTAGTAATGTCTAGCTTTACCACCACATTAATGTGTTAATTCCTCTGGTTAATATCCCTGCTTATTTCTTGTGCCAAGAACACATTTTCAGTTATACTCCTACCCTTGAAAAACCTGAATGTGTAGGAGAAATAATTATAGGCAGCACCTTCACTATTCTATCATGCACCATTCTTGATATAATCTTGTTGATAAAAGAGCTCACACTAATTGGCCTTATGTCTGAAAAATTATTAAAATCCTCCTTCTTGAGTAGTAATACCAGATTAGTATGAGTAATAAAATTTGGCAGTGTTTTCCCACAAAAAAAATGCAACCACTAATCTAGTAATATTACCCCCCATAATTTTCCAACAAGATTGAAAGAACAAACCTGAAAAACCAGCTGGTCCACTCACACTATCTCCATTTAGTTCAAACACCACCCATTTTGTTTCCTCTTGAGTTGGTAGTTTTGTCATCTTTTCATTTTTCTGCATCAGTGATCAGTTTGGGGATATGTCTTAGCAAAGTGTAATCTTGCGATGTCTCTTATGCCTTAAACTGCTCAGAAAAGAACTGAACTGCTGCTTCCCCTATTTGTTGGTTTGTCTATACAACCTCCCCATGTTCATTACATATCTCTGACAAATGTAACTTTTTCCTTCTTCCTTTAACATAAGAATGGAAACATTTAGTGTTTCTGTCCCATCAACAAACCATTTCATTTTCACCTTTTGCTTCCAGTTTTCTTCTTCAATGGTGAGATGTTTTCTCTATTCTCCCTCCATTTTGCTCAGTTCTGCCCTACTATAAGTTGTATGTGAATCTCTACTTGAGCTTCCTTAACCATGATCACATCCTCAATGGTGGCAATTTGCTGAAAAATGTTACCAAAGACATCCTTACTCCATTCAGCTAATGCTCTGTTTACTTTTTTCCGTTTCGCATGAACTTCCAAAAAAGGGCTAAATCAATCCTCCAGTGTTGTTGGACAATTTCCTTGAATTGATGGTGTTTAGTCCAGAAATTCAGAAATCGAAATGGTTTAACAATAGGTTCATCTTTTGTATCACAAGTCACATGAACAAAGGCATGATCAGAAACCTGTCTAATTAAATGATGAACTTCATGGGCAGAAAATTCCTCTGTGAATAAGGCATTCACTAAAATTCTGTCCACTCTCTTGAATATAAAAGCTTCTTCTATTCGGCCATTCCATCAAGTGTATTTACTCCTAGAAAACTTCACCTCACATAACACACAATTGCTAATGCAATGAGAAAAATCAGTAGCCTCATGCTGAGTGAAATCTAAACCTCCCATTTTTTCGTCTTCATTAAGTACAACATTAAAGTCACCTCCAATCATCCAAGCAATTCGTTCTAAATTCTCCCATAGTTCCAGTCTATCTAATGCATTACATCTAGCATATACTGATTAAATAATGAAAGACTTGTTGTTCTTATAGGATTTCATAGATATGTGTTGTATTGAATCAATAAGCAAAGTTCCCTCCCAGTTATCTTTCCAAAAAATCAAAATTTTACCTGAACAATTTTCCAAGGCATTATTGAATCCTAACTTCCTTTTGTATTGGTCTAGCTCTGATGGATCCTTAAAAGGTTCCATTAAAGCTACAAATGAATAATGATGTCTTCTATTCAGATCCATTAATCTCTCAAAAGCATTTTGAGTATCTATCTGTCCTTACTACTCCTTGTTTTGACTTGAAGAGGAATGTTGGGCCGTCCTTTTTTTGGCTTCAAACTATTTATGTACCTTGAAGATAAATCCCCAGCTTTGCTGGATATTATAATCCATGTATTCATCTTCTTCTGTTTCCTTTCTATGTTGTATCTCTCCCTCTGTTTCATCGATTAATTCGGGAGCTTCTTTTAGCTGTGTTTCTGCTTCTTTCTCCCTTATCGCTTCATCACTCTTTTCTGCACATGTATCTATTTGTTGTTCCTTAAGTCCAGTTTCCTGCACATTAGCTCTATCACCAGAGATAGAACTATTAGCTCATATATTGCTAGAGACTTCCACAGGTTCCCCATTCTTTAAAAGTGTACACATGGATTTCTCAACAAGTTTATTAGTGTTACTGTTCTGTGTCCCTGGTGATGCCCCTTTATCTTGTATTTTAAAGGAACCTTCAACCCACTCTTTCGATGATTCTTTTGATACTTGAGTGATCAGCTTTTCAAAAGCCTGATCTTCTGTTCCTTTTGAGATCTCCATCGCTTCACCTTCTCTTGCGTCATTCTATAAAGCCCCAAATTTATTCCCCGTAGGAATATCCACCTTGGCCCAGACTTTCTCTGCCTGCTTCCTCCACCCCCATTTGAATTTAGATTCTTCAAATTTATTCATCTTTTCCTTTTGTTGGAGTGTAATCCTTTCTTCCAAATTAAATCTTTTTCTTATCCCGATTTGTCTCATTTGTATTTTGTGTTTTTACCCTTTCTTCTCTGTCAGTTACCTTCACGTTCTTCTTCTCTCTTTTTGGATATTGTTCCGGATGTTCCACAATCATTGTTGCGCATCATGTCCTTGTAGCATGCATGCCTTACAATATTTTGGAACGTAATCGTACTTTATTCTCACCCACTTCTCTATGACTTCCCCATTAGTCTTTTTCACGCCTAGTGTAATTTTTTTAAACTAGAGGTAAATTAAGTATATATGATAGTAAAGTATGTCTAGTTAGGTAGTTTTCCTCTCTGACTTCCTTCTTTAAAAAAATAAAAAATAAATCTTAAATTAGATACGACATGTTTATTTTGGCCTTATTTTAAAACTGTTGTACCCAATTCTTATCAGTCTACTAATTCATGGTGTTAATTTTTTAAATGTTGAAATTAAATCAATTAAGCAGCTTCTATGGTAACAACTAGCATTTTCATGATAGCAAGGTGCTCCCCTTTATTTGAATACCTACCTACGACTTTGATTGTTATTACTTTTGCAGGAGCTATGGCACCATTCCTTGCGGAAACCACTGGAATGTTAAAAAATGATCTAAAGAATTTTCATGACTTTGATTTGTCGACTTTGTAGTTATGTTAGTTTTTCCCCTCCCTCTCTCTATATAGAGAGAGATAGGTATCTATGTATTTTCTGCCAAAAATTGACTAATAATTTAAGGACTCAAGACAAACTATTTTTAACAGAGTCTTGTAATTATAAAAATAAAAATAACAAATAAAAATAAAAATTAAAAGCAAGAAATTGGATTCTTATAGAGGTAAACACCTAGATTATGAATTAAGAGTGCAAAAAATTAACATGTACTGTAAACTATTAAATTATATATATATTTGTGTGCTCGCGCGCACACGTTGATTTCACGTATCATGACACTTCTTCCAATTCTAAGTGTCAACGATTGTTAGTCAGTAATATAATCCAACTAAATGAGTTGGGGTCGAATCCCACAGGGAGTGGTACATGTTTGAGAATCAATAGGAAAGTACGAATATGCTCAAGTCAATCATAGGAATAGACATTATCGAATAAAAACATAATTCAAATTAAGGGGTGACACGAATGTCAAATAACAGGGGGATTTTTGTTTCAACTATCAACTACAACATCAGCAAATAACACAAAAATAACAATAATGAGACGGGTTTTTGGGATGTGATTTGATTATAGGCTAATATAGACAATGGTGTAGTTGCAACTGTTAGTAAATAACTGTAAATTAGTGATTAAGTGATATACCGTAAGTTTACGATATTTTTGATACATTTCACTTAAGAGTTGTGTGTGTCTAGGGCCATTTTGTATTTGTTTTTATTCGTTTTTATCATGTTTGCAGGAAATATGTTCAGACGCGGAAACTTAGAGACACAGAAGGATGTGCAGAAAAAGGGCAACTATGGAGGTGATCTACGGATCGTAGGTCCATTCATACTCCGTAGATGGTGGACATAGATGGGCAGGAAAGGCATGGTAAGAGATCAGGGAATTCTTGACTAAGTGTGGAACTACAAAGGTGATCGACGGACCTTAGATTGATCTACAGACCGTACTGTTGCTCCTTCAATTGCATTAGAGAGTTGCTTCTAATACCTAATTTGGAAGATTCTATGTATAGAGCTACAGAGGAGGATCCACGGACTGTAGATCAATCTACGGTCCGTACTATTTATCCGTAGTTTGCATCAGAGATGTTGATTTTTCGAAGTTAGAAATTTGCCTAAGTCCTGGGTTACGGAAGGGACCTACAGACCGTAGATCAATCAACGGTCCGTAGGTCAATGTCGTAGATGGAAGACGTGTGCTGAAACATTATTTCCTTATTTCGTTTCCTTTTTAGTTAGGACTTATTTTTTCTATAAATAGGGTATGCAAACCTCGTTTTTAGGGTTAGACATTGTTACTTTTGTTCTAGTTCTTGGCTTTGGAGATTAATTTGCAACTTTAGCAATTATTGATTTTTAAAGCATGTTTTGAAGATTTTGGTTTGGAAATTCAAGTTGAAATTCTGGGTTTTTTTCATTCTTATTACATAAGTTCATGATTTCTTCTTCTAATACTATGAATCGCGTTCTTGCTAATATGGGTAACTAAATTCACAACTAGGGTTGTGGGAACCATGATCGATTAACAAAGTATGAATAGTAATTAAGCAATTCTCAAATAGTGTTTATTGCATGCATTGATAATTCTTTCGTTTAGAAGTCTTTTTAACGGTGCGCAACGTTAGAACTCGCCTTGTTGCTACTTGCCAGACCAAGGAGGTAGTTAATAAGAGAAGAATTATTAACATAGATTTAGTGTGACACTATCTAATAGTCTAATGTCGATTGGTGCGAGGGTGAAAACTAATCCATACATCAATGTGATGTATACTATGAGGTAAAGGTAGGGGTTAGTAAATTATACACACGTAGCCGGACCAAGGTGCAAGGTGAAATTCTCTAGATGCCGGACCAAGGATTTAGAGATACTTAACTTATCACTTTGCATGTAATACACTAGGAAAGGATTGCTATTACTAGGATTACCGCGTTATGAGCTTATGGGGAACACGTATACTCTAGTTACTTTCTCATCTTGATAACAACCAAAGTTTAAATCTTTCTTACTGATTGCTTACTTAATTTCCTGAATTTGTTTCACAAATCCCTCCCTTTAATTACTTGTTTTTGGAGATACGTTGACTAAACAAATATAATCGTAAGTTGAACTTAAGTCTAAACCATATTCCTCATGGGATCGACCCCAACCTACAAGTTGGGTTCTTTACTTGATAACGATCGTTTATGCTTCTTTAGGGAGGTGTAATATGAGATTATCAAATTTTGGCACCGCTGTCGGGGAGTAAAGATTTTAGATTAAGTCCAACAACATTATTGAACTTTAGTCAAATATTTCCTAATTTTACTTTTTCTTTTATTTTTTTTGTCTCTCTCAGGTTCCTACTCTAGTGTATGCCAAGTACACAGAGCCAAGGAGAACCACTTACTCCCTATGATCCAGAACTGAACAGAACTTTGCGGAGAATGAATAATCAAGGAGTTCAGGTTAATCTTATCGGAGGAGAGTTAGGAAAAGGTTCTGGGTTGTAGCCTCCAAGGGTAGGTGATGAGAATAACCAGGCTCCAACTAAAAATTGACTGGGAGATGCATTGAGGGTGCAGGATCCACCAGGACCATGACTGCATGACAAATATAGCGTCAACTTTGATATTGCTGATTCTGACGGGACTCTTGTCTTACCTCCTCTACAGTCGAGGCATACATTTGTGGTGACTAGTAGTTTAATGCATATGCTTACAACGAGGGGCTTATTTCCGGGTTTGGCATCAGAGGATCCACATGGTCACATAGCCAAACTAAGGGTTGTCTGCAAAAGTTGTGTGGGGTGACCTGACTGGGACATGGACGTTATTGGACTGCGAGTATTCCCTCTATCATTGACCGGCGATGCTGCTATGTGGTTTAATGAGCTTTCTTATAAGTCAATCAATACATGGAAACAATTGAAAGATACGTTCTTAGCAAGATCCAGTGTCCAAGAAGCTGAATAAGAAAGATAAACTCAGCAATTTTGTAGCACTACCTGGAGAGTCTGTGAGCAGTTCTTGGGACATGTTCACTGCTTTCATAAGAAATGTTCCGAATCACCGTATTGATGATGAGTCACTGAAGGAATATTTCTACCGAGGCCAGGATGGCAACAGTAAGGCAATGCTTGATGCTATTGCTGGGGTTCATATGGTGAGTGCATTTTTGAGTAGATTGCAAAGAAACTGGAGAAGATATCTCAGAACAATAAAGCTTGGAGCACTAGGAGGTCAGATACTGGGAGAAACACGTTTTCCATTCAAGCTACAAATAACCAGTCTGCAGATGAGATTCGTGAAGAGATGGCTCATATGAGGACTGAATTGGGATTGGTGTTAAAGCATGTGAGCGGAGGTGCGGAAAAGGTAAAGCGGAAAAGGTAAATGCTGTGAATTATTTGGCTAGAAATCCATCACCGGTTGAGTAGTGTTACTATGAAGAGGATACTTATGCGGTGAATGATCAGACGGGGGGTTTCTAACTAAACGCCCAAGGTTCCAATATTGATAATTGGCATCAAGGTCAAGAAAACCAAGGTCGGAACTCTTGCAACTAAAACCGAGAGGGTCAATATGTCCAAGATGGGAACTTCAATCGCAACAACAACTATAATTTGAACAATTATGGCAACAGAAATGATCGGGTTGGACCTTATGTTCCCCCTTAAAATTGAGAAGCTAGAGGTAATATGGCGCATATTGAGGATATGATGCAGAAGATGATGAGGAGATTTGATGTAATTGATGAGAATGTGAAGGAGATAAGAAATGACCTGTTTGGTATCGATCAAAAAGTTGATGCCCATGCAGTGTCAATCAAGCATCTTGAACAGTAAATGACTCAGTTGTCTACTATGATGAACCCACGTCAACCTGGCACTTTTCCTAGCAACACCATCCAGAATCCAAAGAATAATGGGCATTGTATGGAAGTCACTACTCGAGGGGGTAAGCAAACCATTGATCCACCTATGCCGTCTGTGGTGGATATTGAGACTAGAAAAGATGATGATGTGGTCGAGGTTAGTGGAGAGTCCGAGAATGCGACACAGAAAGATGCGGAGATAACTCAGAAAGTTGTTCCCATACCTATACCTCCACCTCCCTTCCCACAGAGGTTAGTGAAGAAGACTGAAAGAAGGCAAATACCGCAGGTTTATTAGCATGTTGGAGCAGCTTTCCATCAATGTTTCGTTGATAGAAGTTTTGGAGCAAATGCTTGGGTATGCAAATTTTTTGAAAGATATGGTGACAAAGAAAAGGGTAGTGAGTTTCGAAGATGATGATAGATTGCATCATTGTAGTGCTATTGCTACAAGGTCCCTTGTGCAGAAAAATGAGGATCCTGGTGCCTTCACTATTCCATGCACTATCGGGTTGTTGCACTTTGCTAAGGCATTGTGTGATCTTGGTGCTAGCATCAACCTCATGCCATTGTCGATTTATTAGAAGTTGGGTCTGAGAGATCCTAAGCCTACTGCGATGTGGTTGCTCATGAATGATAAGACTATGAAGAGGCCCATTGGTGTACTCCATGATGTGCTAGTGAAAGTGGAGTCATTCATCATTTCGATGGATTTTATGATTCTTGACTGTGAGGTTGATTTTAAGGTTCCCATTATTCTTGGGAGATCATTCCTTGCCACTGGGCGTGCTTTGGTTGATATGGAAAAGGGGCAGATGAAGTTCATACTGAACAATGAAGAGGCAACTTTCAATATTTGTAGGTCTATGAAGCAGAGTGGTGAGCTCCAATCGGTATCTGCGATAACCTATAGAGTTGAGAGTGGTTCTGAAGTGCAGATTGAAGAGAGACTGGGTGTTGAGGCACTAGCAGCAGTTAAGATGAACTTTGAGAGTGATGGTATCGAAGAGTATGATGAGTTGGTTGCCGCACTCGATAGGTGCGAATATCGTTCGAAGCCAAAGAAGTTAGAGTTAGATATGAAGAATCGTGAGTCCCCACCCGCGAGACTGTCTGTTGAAGAGGCGCCTAAATTGGAGCTTAAGGATCTACCATCACATTTGAGGTATGTATTCTTGGGTAGAGATGAGACTTTAACGGTCATCATTGCGGCAGATCTAAATGGGCGATAAGTAGAGTGTTTGGTTTCTGTGTTGAAGAGGTTCAAGTGAGCTATTGGGTGGACTATTGCGGACATTATTGGGATCCCCCTTGGTATTTGCTCTCATAAAATACAACTCATTCCAGATAACAAGCCTAGTATCGAGCACTAGAGAAGATTAAATCCGCCTATGCAAAAGGTAGTTAAAAAGGAGATCATCAAGTGGTTGGATGCTGGAGTTATTTATCCCATCGCCGATAGTAGTTGGGTGTGTCCTGTTTAGTGTGTGCCTAAGAAGGGTGTATTACTGTGGTGCCTAATGAGAGAAACGAGCTTGTTCCTATGCGGCCCGTGACCGGATGGAGAGTCTGTATGGACTACCGAAAGTTGAACACTTGGACAAAAAATGACCACTTTCCTATGCCATTCATGGACCAGATGTTGGATAGACTTGCAGGTAAGGGTTGGTACTGTTTCCTTGATGGTTATTTGGGCTACAATCAAATTTCTATAGCTCTGGAAGACCAAGAGAAGACCACCTTCACTTGCCCTTATGGGACTTTCGCATTCAAACGGATGCCATTTGGGTTGTGCAATGCTCCATCGACCTTCCAGCATTGTATGATGTTGATATTCTCTGATATGGTGGAGGACACTATTGAGGTATTCATGGATGATTTCTCTGTGGTAGGTGACTCTTTTGATCGTTGTCAGGATTATTTGGCTGAGGTACTTAAAAGGTGTGAAAACTGCAATCTGATGTTAAATTTGGAGAAGTATCACTTTATGGTTAAAAAAGGTATAGTGTTGGGTCATCGGATCTCCAAAAAAGGTATTGAATTTGATAGAGAAAATGTCGAGGTGATAGAAAAGCTTCCACCACCTATCTCTGTAAAAGGTGTTAGAAGTTTTCTTGGGCATGCATGTTTCTATAGAAGGTTCATGAAGGACTTCTCTAAAATTGCATATCCATTGTGCAAATTGCTCGAAAAGGAGTATAAATTTGATTTTGATGATGTTTGTCTGAGATCATTTGAAGAGTTGAAGGAGAAGTTGGTTACTGCACCTATCATTATTTCACCGAATTGGGGCAAACCGTTCGAGGTAATGTGCGATGCGAGTGGAGTAGCTCTTGGTGTGGTATTAGGATAGAGGCGAGAGCAAATTCTCCATCCTATTTACTAATGCTAGCAAAGCTCTAAATGTGGCCCAAAAGAATTATACTGTAATTGAACAGGAGCTACTTGCGGTGGTTTTCGCATTCGGGAAATTTCGATCATACTTGCTTGGTACTAAGGTCATAGTGCATACTGACCATTCTGCATTGAGGTATTTGATGGCGAAAAAGGATGCGAAACCACGATTGATCAGATGGGTATTGTTGCTGCAACTTTGTGATGAAAGATAGAAAGGGACCAAAAATCAAGTTGCCGATCACTTGTCCAGATTAGAGGAAGAGGCTATGCTAAAGCTTGGAGATAGGGCTGAAATTAATCATGTTTTCCAGATGAAGAGGACTGCTTCTCATGATTGGATTCCTTGGTTTGCAGACTTTGTGTCACGACCCGAGAGTTCCCCCAAGTCGTAACACGGCGTACTCAACCTCGAAGAGGTCTTATACAAGCCTCTTAGCATTCATTCATCACATAGGCATTAAAATAGTGCGGAATTAAAACTTTTCATTCGAAATCATAAGACTCAAAGTCATCAACATTTAAAATCTTTATACGCAAGCGGCATACTAAGTCTCATTTTTCCATCTTAGACACAATATCAACATGGAAGGGACACGACCCTTTACAATTGAAAAGAACACTAGGAGTTTATTACCTGAAATGAAAGAAACTTCTAAAACAAGTGTCCTCGATTCCATGAGGACATACCAAGGCTTGGGAATAGAAAATCCAAGCACTCCAATCTAGAGAGAATCCCTTAGTTACCACAACCTACACTTGTAGTAAAAACATGAAGAAGATGGTGTTAGTACAATTAAGCACTATGTATGATGACCATGCAAAACATGCCAAAAAGGTACATTTGTTTGAAAGCCATGCAATTATGCCATTTTGGTAAACTTCATGAAGTACAAGTATAAGAGACATGGTATTCACTCATACACAACATATAAGCCATTTATCACATTGAAAACCTACTCCACACATATAACCCCTTTACTTTTGCTTTACCTCTTCACCCCAAGAAACCCTCAAGTAACGCTTTGTGCAATGTATGGGTAGCGTCCCATACCACCACCCACACAAAAGCATCACCCTAAGGTCACCAAAGGTGGACTCACATGCAACCCTTTCCATTCCAACCATACACATTCATAAAGACATAATCACATTACAAAACATAATCATCACATAAGGACCACACCTAAGATAACTCTAATTCACACTTGTGCAATGTGCAAGTAGCATCCCATACTACTACTCACACTAAGTGCTCCCTTGAAGTCACCCTAGACTAGGCATATCCCCATTCAACAAGTTATAACATCTTCATTAACATTATACATAAGATTAACATTCTTCATAAACATTGTACAAGATCCCATTCATTCATTAGCACCATAAAAACCACACTATGACCTCCCTCAAGTACCTACTTTTGTAATGCATAGATGGCGTCCCATTCCACCATCCATGCTAAGTAGCACACCCTTAGAAAACCATAGTTCATTTACATTATTGTGGGGGTAAGCCTTAACCGACATAGACTATATGAGCAACTCATGGAATCCCGGTGTCAACCTCACCGGATAAAGGGATCCCTACTTGCCTAAGGTAGGGCCATTCTTTCCAGCTTAAGTGGATACACTAGCTATAGACCTATGTGGGCACATAATTATGGGATAGGGATATTGCTACTAGATTCCCCGCCTCTACTCATTGATGAGCATCCATCTCAAGAGATTGCTACTAAGTACCCCGCCTCGAACTCACGGGTGAGCATTCATCTCTAACCATATCCTCTCGGTGCTTAGCATTATTCCCCATGGAGTACATTACATTCTTTATCTTCATTTATTACGGGATGAGGGATTGCTACTAGATACTCCGCCTCTACTCACGGATGAGTATCCATCCCAGCCCACCATTCATTTATTGAAAAGCTCAAAGGAATATTGAGATTGTTACTAGACACTCTGCCTCTACTCATGGAGGAGTATCCATCTCAAATCCCCTATTCATTCTTTAGAGTACAATTGAGAATAGCCTTTCAATAGACTCACATTCATTACATTATCATTAGAGCTTCATCCATACATTCATTCATTCATGTGTGTGAATGTGAGAATAGCCTTTCACGTAGTCACCATCATTTACAAGAATTAATAGAGAGATAACATTCAATCCTAACACATGTAGTTTCTAAACATGATCATCCTTCATTCAATTAGATCACATCCACATGCTTTACAACATCTTCATGTATACAATCCCATGATAACACTTCAATTCAATGCCACATTATATCCAATAAGTAAACAACTCCACCATAAGTGGATCACACATCATTCTAACACAATTGTATGGCATTAAGAATCAATCTCACCCCATAGATCCAAGGTACTACAAGATATAAGGAAATTGACATATTTGTATAAACAACTTGATGAATTCATAAACTAACTTCATATTACCAAATATTATTCACTATACACTCATAATCAACCAACTTCCAATAAATTTCCAAAATAAGGAGATTTGGGGAAAACATGGGTTCTTGAAGGAATTAAATGTGAAATCAACTTAAAATCATCAATCAACCCTTAATTTATCAATATAATGGCCTTAATAACATTTTATCAATGAACCCATGCTTAGATTAGAAAGTAGGATTTTTGATCATTGAAAGACTTTGAAATCTATTTTGATTTGACTCCTTGAATGAAAGGTTAATCAAGGATAATGGATCACCATACTTTATACTTGAAGAACCCCACGAAATCCACTTGAAACCTTGAAGAAATTGACCTAGGAACCTTGAGTTCTTCACCTCTAATGGAGTCTTCCTTGAGAGAGAGTTTTGGAGAAGAGAGGTTCTAACTTTTGGGGTTTTGAAAATAATGAATCCAAAAATACTATTTTATTACTTTAAAACTCTTAAAATATGTAAATAACTATAAAATAACCGTCCATACACTTTAAAAGGCTTGGGGTGAATTTACCAATTCACCCCTCACTTGGCCGTGTGCTTGACAGCATAGCAGGTGCCACTTACGAGACCCCCCACCTACGGACCGTAATTGGGGTGACGGGCCATCCTGTTGGCTTGTGGTTTGGGGCTGAGACTTGGCCATGGGAAATAAGGCTCCCTAGGCTAAGTCTTTACCTACGGAGCATGAGTTATGGGCCGTCAATGGACTTACTGGACGTAAGTCATGGCCACAGTTCACCAACTTTTGGCAGCTTGGGGTCTAAACTTAGGGGTCCTCCTCAAGGACCCTTAGGGTGGTCCTTGGGGAGTTGTACCCAAACGTTTAACCCCTAAACATGTCCATCTATGACTAAGAGTCACTTCTATGGGTTTTAGACCTCAAACAACACACCAAACTCCACGACAAGACACTAGCACCCACACTAGCACCAAGGACTAGTTTTCGGACGTCATGGTCATCTCTTGACGTTTGACCTCCAAACTCTTTAAACTAAACTTCAATAACCATATTTCATCATTTTAACAAGTTAACAACTTCTAACTAACGTTTGAGGCTCTAGCTCCTCCTATTTCATTAGCCAAAACTTAGCTAGGACTCACTAGTTCATACGGGGTGTTGCACTTTTGCTAATTATTTGGCAAGCGATTTGTTGCCCCCAGATTTGTCTTTTCAGCAAAGGAAATTTTTTATGCATGATGTGAAGAAATTCATTTGGGATGTGCCTTACTTGTATCATAGTTGAGCTGATAGGATTATTTGTCGCTGTGTGCCCGAGGTTGAGATGTTTAGTGTACTTGAGGCGTATCATTCATCATCTGTTTGTGGGCATTATACTGGTATTCAGACTGCGCATAAGATTTTGTAGTGTGGGTACTACTGTCCTACCATCCACTAAGATGCTCATGATTTCACCAATCTTGTGACCGTTGCCAAAGAGAAGGTGGGATTTCAAAGAGGCAAGAGCTTCTTATGAATCCTATATTGGTGATAGAGTTGTTTGATGTATGGGGTACTGATTTTATGGGTCCATTTGTGAGTTCATATGGGATGAAGTATATTCTTGTTGCGGTTGATTATCTGTCAAAGTGGGTGGAAGCAATTGCGCTTCCAAACAATGAAGGTAAGAGTGTCACCACATTCTTGAAAAAGAATATCTTCTCCAGATTTGGTACACCTAGGGCGATTATCAGCGATGGAGGTTCCCACTTTTGCAATAAGTTGTTCAAGGCGCTACTTGAGAAATATGGTGTCCACCACAATGTAGCCACTCCTTACTATCCGCAGACTAGTGGGCAAGTTGAAGTGTCCAATAGAGAGATCAAACAGATTTTAGTGAAGACTGTGAATGCTAATAGAATGAATTGGTCAAGGAAGCTTGATGCTGCTCTATGGGCTTATCGCACTGCATACAAGACTCCCGTAGGTATGTACCCATACCAACTTGTACATGGGAAATCTTTTCATTTACCGGTAGAGCTAGAGTATAAGGCTATGTGGGCAATGAAGAAGCTAAACTTGGATTGGGGTACCGCATCTAATCAAAGAATGAATGATTTGAAAATGATTGATAAGTTACGCCTAAAAGCCTATGAAAGTTCAGCCTTGTAATAAGAGAAGATGAAGAGGTATCATGATCAATGAATTGAAAAGCGAGAATTTGCGTTGGGTGATCTTGTGCTTCTTTTCAACTCTAGGTTGCGCTTGTTTCCCGGTAAACTCAAGTCCAAATGGACTGGGCCATTTTTGCTCACCAAGGTGCTCCCCCATGGAGCGGTTGAACTTGAGAATAGTAAAGGAACAAGGTTTATGGTAAATGGGTTAAGGATAAAAATCTATTTGGGAAATGTAGAAAGCGTGCAAGAAGTTATTGAGGCCTATTATCTTGATGAAGTCTGAGTAATCAAGAAGCCTGCATCGTGCCGCGACGTTAAATCAAGCGCTACTTGGGAGGCAACCCAAGATGTACAATCTAGCCAACTATAGTTTTTTCGTTCGGTTTAGTAGTTCCCTTTGTTTAATTGTTTTTCTGTATCCTTTCGATGAGTGCTTTATTTGTTTTGTTTATAGTGTTGGCTAGATCTAGCATAGGATTCATGTCTAAAAAATGTCCTTAAAGTGTAAAAAGTAAGGCCTAATAGTTGCTACATGTGCAGGGGAGAAAAGAAGAATCTACAAAAAGAGGTCTCGTGCAGAGGTCTACGAACCCCATCGATGGTCCGTAGTTGAATCTACAAACCGTGAATGGCGTCCGTAGATCCCATGTAAGTGCTCTAAATTGTTCTAAGTGTGAGAGGGATCTATGGTCCCAATCTACGGGCCGTAGATGGAGTCTCATGGGTCCAAACCCTAGTCTGCCCGACCCGACCCGACCCGGCTTGCCTTTAAATAAAAGACCCATTTTGCTCAAATCATTTCCCACTTCTCCAAACTCCCTCTAAACCGTTTCTTACCAATTTAAGTCACTACATTCACTCCCTATTACCATAATTTCACCACCAATCACCCCACATTCATCCTCCATATTCCCAAATTTCTCTCCTTTCCCCCAAACCTTCTCATTCCCCATTTTTTTACAAGTTCGGTGTTGGGGTTCGGTGCGAAAGGCAAGTAGCAGTTACCGAAATTCTTGAGTTGTCACACGATCACCCTAGTTCCCTTGCTTGTAAGGTAATTGACTTCTCATTCACTTTGAATTTCTAAATTCATGGTTGTTATCGAAAGTCGGGAATTAAGTCTTGACCTTGGGTAAATTAATAGATGAAATTGCATGCTAAATTAGAAGTGAATGCACTCATGGGATGATAGATTGTGATTTTGTTGCCTTTATAGTATGTAAAACCGATGAAATATGAGTCTAAATGCAAGTTTTGTCTTAGGGTTCCTTGTTTTGTACGCATTGCCTGTCATAATTCAAGTAATTGGAACCATTTGAATGAAAAACTAGCATAAATGATGTTGAAATGCATAATTAGACTTAGCATGATAGTTGAAATAGGTGAATCATAATGGGTCTAAACAAGAGGCCTGATACCTAGCACAGACCCAGACCACAAAACCCCGTCTACGAACCGTAGATCAGGTCCGTGGTTGGTGGCACATGAAAATTGCACTAAGTATGGAACCACAGAAGTGGACTACGGTTTTGCACATCCGTGGTTCCCATCAGAGACCAACTTTTTGGTACCTCTGACCTACAGAGGAGATCCATAGACCGTAGGTCAACCTACGGACCGTAGATACCCACCGTAGGTGGCCACTGCATCCACTGTCTGATATTTTTGTTTTTTTTACTTGTGTTCATAGTTAGTTCTAAATTTATTTCAAATGTGTTTTGGGCTTGTTTTGGTATTAACAATTCCTCCACAGGTACAATGGTCCCCAAGAAAATAATCTCCACAAAGGGCCGTGGTCCAAATCAACTGGACCTTCCCGCAAATTGATCTACAATGATTCGGAGGGGGACAAAGACCTTGCGTTTGTCCCCACCAATGGGAGGACACCACCCACAACATTCTGGCCTACTCGAAACTAGCCCAAGAAAGTGCTCCCCGACGTAGTCACTGCCTCCCAGTCTGATGAGGAGGATACACTGATCGAGTCACCGGCTAAGTCTGCTTCCGGTTTTGAGTCCAACTCTACTGCAGGGTCTACTTCCAGATCCGTCATCGGTTGAAGTTCACAGGGCCAAGCTGCCTCGTGTGATAAGGCCACTAGTTCGGGAGAAGTCCCGATTCCATGAAGCTATAACCCTGACCTGGTGGCTGGGGAGCCAAACTGATGGTGCGTTGAGGGCCAATGGCAAATTTATCAGGATGCCAAGATGAAAAATGACAAAGAGAAGATGGCCCGACTTATTACAGAGGAGCGTAAAGTCCTCACTGGGAGCCTACACACCGTACCAGATATCCACCAGCTTTTTCAACTTCACAAGTGTGACTGGATGGTTAGAAACCCTGAGACTTATAGCGAGGAGATTGTGCGGGAGTTCTATGCCTCCTATGCTGCCACTCTCCGAGGTTTGATTGACAAGAGGTCCAAGCCCATATCCCAGTACCTTTTCACATCTAATATGGTCCGAGGTTTCCCGGTGGACATATCCCATACCACCATCAACAAATTTTTCTACGACCCTGGCCCTGATCACACTTGGGCACTCAACACGGCCAAATTTGACTACAGATAGGATATTGTGAGGAGTGAAGCCTTTACACGCAATGCCGAACAGAGGGAGGGTGTCTTGTTGTGACTTGCCAGGTATATTGCTATGGATGGAGAGTATGCAGAGTGGGTCGCCGCACCACGTCTAGGTATTCGGAAGGCCACCATGAACTTGGTGGCCAAGTTCTTTTGGTTGCTGGTACGGAACAGAGTGTCATTGACTAAGGCTGATAATTTAGTTACATGGGACAGAACAATTATTGTTGCGCTATTGGTAGCGTGGCCTGAAATCGACTTTGCCCGCATGCTATTGGCTGAAATTCATGAGAGGGCTTTCAAGACCTCTACTACTTACCCATTTCCTTGTCTCATCTTCTAGCTATACAAGGACTCTGGAGTGCCGATTTGGCATTGTGAAAAACTGGTTCAGGCAACAGGGACTTTAGACATTGGCCTGATTCGAGACGAGGCAAATGTAGCTGCACCATGCAGAGGGCCATGGGTCGATATGCCATTGGACGATAATTTAGTAGATGCTGTGGAGCAGATGTAGGGCGCTGAGCCTTCCCCTCCAGCCCACACGGATGATGTCTCGGCCTCCTCTTCTCAGGCCGCTAGCTGGGCCCCTAGCTCATCTAAAGCCACCCGCTTTCTCGAGGTCTGTAGTGCCCTTGGCTCGAGTTCAGAAATTGGAAGCACAAATGGCCACACTACTTCACCATGTGAAGCCATGGATGCAGAAGTCCATTACACAGTCGGAGACCAGGATGGAACAGAGGATGGCGACCATGGTAGATCAGAAGGTTCAGTCCGTTCATAAGAGCATGGATGCCTTCGAGTTGAGGGTACTCGCACAGCCAGCCCCCTTCACATATCTTTCCTCCATCCGGACTGAGTTGGCTAGTCTCCAGGCCGATATTGATTCCATCCTTGCTACGCCCACAAATGAGCCAGAGTTTGCACCTACGACATTGGCTCATCCTACAATATTTGATGCATTATTCAATAAGAATGCAGAGGAGCAGCCCGAGCCTACCCGTCCCTGAGGTAAGAGGCACTGATCTGGCCGCACTACTAAGGTCACTGAGGATGAAAGAAACAAGAAGCGAGAGCGCAAGCAGGAGAAACAGGCTAAGAGGGCTTCGATAGTAGATGAACAATTGCGCCAGGAGAGGGTGCGTGAGAGTGTTGGAGGGGCTTCGAGTTCTACGCCCATTGTAGAGGTTTCTCCTGTTGAGAGGAACAATGTGAGCACCACTGATGGTGCGGTGAGAGTGACTGATAGCACCACTGAGGGCGCTATGATTGATTATATGGACACTACTGAGGTTGACCCAATTGTTGTTCCAGTGGGCTTCGGGAAATCGGATCCACCAGTTTGTTGATGAGTCTTCGGCGCTATGCGCCACAGGTTTACTTCACCCAAATCCATTACTTTTTACTGTTTTTGTGTGCATTGGGGGCAATTGCACCTATTTTTGTTGGGGGTGGGGTAAATGGATTGTGAGTGATAGGGTGAAGTCTGAGTAACCCAACTCATAATCCTCTCTTGGGGTTTTCTTGCCTGTGTTCTTTTTCCCTAAGCAATTGCTTAATTTCTGTTGAACCGGCATGTGTTAGAATTGTATGTGTAGAAACATGAGAAATAATGAAGTATGATGGCATAAGTTTTTTGAAAAAAAATGATACCCGTCCAAAAGTTTAGAGATGTGCTAAAATCTGTAGGCTAGAATGAGTTGAATGTGTTGGCTTTGAGTATGACATGATAATGAACCAACTTGATTGCATGGCTTAAGCTAAGACTTGAACTGGGTAATCTGCTAATCTGATAATGGAACTATGTGCCAAGAGTGTGTGACAATAGTTGATTGTTCAAACAGTTATTGTGCCAATCTAGAACTTGCCCGGTTAGTCCTGCTAAGATAAGCTACTCTAGAGGCTAGGAAGTGATCATATGCCCTTGTTCTAAAAGGTCCACTAAATGCCTAAAAGAATCCAACCAAATGAAATGAATGTTCCCATTGATCCAAATGCTTGGAGCCTAAAATAGACCATTTCTTTCTAAACCCTTAACTCACCTTCCCATAATCTATTTTTTTGGCCCCGGTCCCTCCTTGGACATGTGCACCTCAACTTAGTCCAAAAGCCTAAGTTGAGGGTGGTTAATGCAAAAAAGTGATCTCAATCTTTTCCCTGATCCGACATCGGGTATTGTGCACCTCAACTAATGGAAAATCCATAAGTCGAGGGTGGCTATGAAAGAGAAAATCAAAAGAAAAATGGGTATGAAAAGAGTTTGGTGTTGAAAAAGATAAGGAAAAAAAGGGATGTAACTTTGCGCGAAATAAATTAAGCAAAATTGTTAAAAGCTAAAGAAAAGAAGAAAATGCAAGAAAAAGGAGAAAAGTGAAAAGAATAAAAGAGCTACAAAGTCGAAAGTGGCATCCATGGTTGAAAAGAATCAAGGGAAAGAAGATAAAAAAGGTAGGATGTCTAAAGTAGGGCAAAAAGAGGTAGAAATGTAATGTCAAGGAGGGTAGAAAGTCACTAGAAGTACCCAAACGTACCACACCTGACCCTGAGCCTACGTTACAAGCCAAGAAAGTCCTATAGTGATCCTAGAACCTAGTTTGGAGAGTCTAAGCAGTGAAAATAAGGGCAAGCCTATGGCATTGAGCACTAACTGTACTTGAAATTACTTCTAAGCGTGAGTGTTGAATGAATACTCGTACTCAAAATCATATTTCATTGTGTGAAAAAAGGGGATTTCGTTTGAAGTAAGGGCACTAGTTACATTGTCGGAAAGTTGGTACCTTGGTAATAGTAAAACAATGTAAGTTGTGTGTTGGTTGGTCGTTCTTTGTCATATTTTGATCCGCACAAGTTAGCTTGTTGAGTCTAAGAGAAAAGATTTGCACTCAAAAAGAGATTCGGGGTAGAGAGCCATGTGATTGCTCGTGCTTGAATTGCTTGCTTCTATACAAGTGTCGTTTAGAGTCTTAGTGCGTCGCTTGAGGACAAACAATGAATTTAAGTTGAGGGTGTTGATATACCGTGAGCTTACAGTATTTTTGATACATTTCACTTAAGAGTTGTGTGTGTTTAGGGTCATTTTGTATTGCTTTTTATGTGTTTTTATCAGGTTTGCAGGAAATATGTTCAGACGCGGAAACTTAGAGACACAACTGAAGAATGTGCAGAAAAGGACATCTACGTAGCTGAGATCGTAGGTCCATTTACGCTCCGTAGATGGTGGACGTAGATGGGCAGGCAAAGCATGGAAAGAGAACAGGGAATTCTTGACTAAGTGTGGAACCACGGAGGTGATCGACGGACCGTAGATTGATGTACAGACCGTACTGTTGCTCCATCAATTGCATAAGAGAGTTGGTTCCAGTACCTAATTTTGAAGATTCTAAGTAGGGAGCTACGAAGGAGGATCCACGGACTGTAGATCAATCTACGGTCCATACTGTTGATCCGTCGTTTGCATCAGAGATGTTGATTTTTGGAAGTTAGAAATTTGCCTAAGTCCTGGGTTACGGAAGGGACCTACAGACCGTAGATCAATCCACGGTCCGTAGGTCAGTGCCGTAGATTGAAGACATGTGCTGAAACATTATTTCCTTATTTCGTTTCCTTTTAGTTAGGACTGTAAATAGGGTATGTAAACCTCATTTTTGAGGGTTAGACATTGTTACTTTTGTTCTAGTTCTTGGCTTTGGAGATTAATTTGCAACTTTGGCAATTATTGATTTCTAAAGCACATTTTGAAGATTTTGGTTTGGAAATTCAAGTTGAAATTCTGGGTTTTTTCATTCTTATTACGTAAGTTCATGATTTCTTCTTCTAATACTATGAATCGTATTCTTGCTAATATGGGTAACTAAATCCACAACTAGAGTTGTTGGAACCATGAACGATTAACAACGTATGAATAATAATTAAGCAATTCTCGAATAGTTTTATTGCATGCATTGATAATACTTTCGCTTAGAAGTCTTTTTAACGGTGCGTAATGTTAGAACTCGCCTTGTTGCTACTTGCCGAACCAAGGAGGTAGTTAATAAGAAAATAATTATCAACATAAATTTAGTGTGATACTATCTAATAGTCTAAAGTCGATTGGTGCGAGGGTGAAAACTAAGCCATACATCGATGTGATGTCTAATGTGAGGTAAAGGTAGATGTTAGTAAATTATACACACGTAGCCGGACCAAGGTGCGGGGTGAAATTCTCTAGATGCCGGACCAAGGATTTAGAGATACCTAACTTATCACTTTGCATGTAATACACTAGGAAAGGATTTCTATTACTTGGATTACTGTGTTATGAGCTTATGGGGAACACGTACACCCTAGTTACTTTCTAATCTCGATAACAACCAAAGTTTAAATCTTGCTTACTGATTGCTTACTTAATTTCCTGAATTTGTTTCACAAATCCCCCCCCCCCCCTTTAATTTTTTGTTTTCGGGGATATGTTGACTAAACAAATATAATTGTAAGTTGAACTTAAGGCTAAACCATATTCCTCGTGGGATCGACCCCAACCTACAAGTTGGGTTCTTTACTTGATAACGATTGCTTATGCTTCTTCAGGGAGGTGTAATATGAGCGTATCAATAAGCTAGACTTTAGTGGGGATAAACTTTATCTTGAACAATTTACCCCGAATCAAGTTGGTTTCTCTTGAACACCAACAAGCAGGCAAATAAGAACAACCTACACTTTAGTCCATTCACTCTCTCGAGCTGAACCCATGACAACCCAATACCCATAGACCATCAATTCAATAATCTTGGTTTAAAACCTCTCTCTCGAGCAAGCCAAAAATACGAAGGTAGGACTGCATTTGCAACTACAATCCTTTAATTTCAACCACAATTACTGAATGAAATCACTTCTAAACAACATTTAAAATAACAATTAGCAATATCCATCATTTAAATCAGCCCATAATCACATAATCACACCCCAAGAATTGGGGTTTTAGCTAGACATCATAAAAAATATAAAATATCGTTACCAAATTGTGTTTCCATCAATTGGGTAAGATTAATTTCGTCTTTACAAAGGTCCAAATTGAAGAATCTCAAAGACCCACTTCCAATTTCTCAAAAATGGAAAACTTCAATTCTTCAAAGCTAAGGAAAATTTTGTCTCAATACTCTCAGTTCAAACTCAAAAATTACTCTAATGAATGCTCAGAATAAAATTTTATACTAAACATAATGTTTTAAAATTTATTTATAGTCGCCAGAAAATATGCTGCGAAGGGTCATTCGGCGCAGTAAGTCATGATCGCCGATCAGCTCGGCGATCCGCCCTTTGGTCAATTCCATCGCCTTTTTTGCTTTGGCCCTTCAGCATCCTCAAGTTCTGTAACTTTGGGCGATCCAATCACTGCATCGCGGAACTGTTTAGTGACACGCCGACTGCTCATTTATATCACCGACTTGATTTTCTCCTTCAGGGCTTGGCACACTGGAACTTTGGGCAGGTAATAGCCACTTGGCGACTCGCCAAATGGCTTAGGCGATCAACATGCCTTCTCTTCTTCGTTCTTTCAGATTCCTTGTTCCTTTTTTCCCATTAGTTTCCATGCTTTGTTCCTCAATCCGAATACCTTGAAATTAAGGATTTTACATCAGTTATTGGCACAAAATAAACATTTGAGGACACTAAATCTATCCACATAAATCCCTAAATGAGTTCAAATCGTGGACTCATCAACACCCCCAACTTAAAATTTGGCTTGTGTTCAAGTAAAACTCAAGTTCAACCGTTGAAAAAGTATGTCTGAATTAGTGCTACACAAGACTCAATCATGAATGCACATAAAAAGACTCAACTTACTCATGCAAGGATCAATTGTGCACTCAAAGATTCAAGTTGTGACTCACCTTTAACAAAGATTTTCAATTTCACAATACTTGCTTCAAATGAAAGTTCAAGCTCAACAAAGGTACTCAAATGCCCTCACACAAATAATGATTCCGTATTCACACACCATGGTTCAACAATCGATAGCTTCGGAATAACAATCAACAATCAACACTCACACTCACACTCACAAAGATGAACACAATGCATGATTTTACCCATAGGTTTGCCTTTATTTTCCAACCAACTATTGTTTCAGCTCACTCAAGATCAAAAAGGTCTTTTCAAGGATTGTAACGGGGCTGAGTGTAAATGTATGGTCATTTAGGGTCAGTGAATTTTATCCTCATGAAATGTGGTGTGAACAACACTATCTTTCCTTCTCCTCATCATTCTCATTTATGCTCAAAGGTCACCCTATTATTCACTTTCCATGGAATACCGGACACCCCATTTTTTTTTGCACTTTCACAAACTTTTTCATTCTTTTTCATTTTTTTTTCTTTTTCATTTTTCTCTTCTCTTTTTTTTTGTATGGAGGGGTTCCATCTTTTTCAAAACCACGGGTAAAGGGGACTTCTTTGCACTTCTTGATTTACCTTCTCTTTTCACCACACCCCAACTTAGGTTTTCGGCCTAAGTTGGCTATTCACACAAACCACATCTCATGAGGATTAAGGGGTGAAAGGGATAAAGAAAGGTCACAATTTCATCAAGTTTCTTCCAAGGAAAGGCTAAGGCTCAAAAGGTGTTCAAGGGAAGTTCACACACTCACAAGGTAGGCCACAAAATAGGTATAATGTCAAAATATTTCACTCTTTAAAGTTGCCTAAGATCACTTCAAGAAATTGCATCACTTAGTCAACCGGACCAACGGGGCAAATTCTAGGTGTCATCATGCATGGTTCACGGTAAGCTCAACACACACAAGGCATTGACACCAATGTCCAACAATACTCCACACTCTTGCTAGTGTGCAATGTTCATCACAAGAGACTAAATTTGATAATTGGCTAGTCACAACGAGAGGCAAAAAGTTCACATATTGCCTATGCAACTTCATTTGGCCTCATCTTAGCCGCACATTCATTTTTGTTCGATTATGAGCACTATTCAAGTCATCAGTATTGATAAAGACCGATACTCAAATTTACAAGAGAACAACCACATTCAAACACAAACAAGAGGTGGCACAATTTTTTTGGAAGGTCCAAAAATCATTTACAATTAAAACAAGGAGCCACAAGCTCAATCATACACAAAAATAGTGCTAAACACAATTTATAGCTCAAAAACCCAATACATAACCAAAACAATAATCACAAAACGTGGGCCTCACCCCACCACAAAACAAAAGCTATTTGTCCTCAAATGCAAGTAATAAAATATCCAAAAATCAATAAAAATAAGACAAAGAGGGAGGTAAAAAGGGTCTTATCTAAACAGTCGCTCCGTCTGTCGGGGCATCAGTGTCTGGAGTCACCTCAAAAGTAGTGGGTCCACTAAGAGCTGCCATGGATGTCTCTGTCAGTGATGTCTGGATCATCGACTATATCATCGTTTCCTCTAGATCTGCCAAATCTCCATATATGCTCTCCTCCATCACCTCTATCTGCTCCCGTCAGTCTCTGCCTCTGACTTATCAGCTATTGTGCCATCCCTATGTACATCTCCGGTGGTAGCCAAAGGAATCTCAGAAGTTTCTAGGGCATCAACATCATCAGCAATTCAGCTTTCAAAGCCGTAACCTCGTTGGTTTCCCCCTTTCTGCTCTGAAAAGCCTTAACTCTCTCAGTGAGAGTGTAAATGGAAGTACGGAGAGGGGTAAGTGAAACAATGATGGCACTCTCGATCATTCATGGAATGGATCTCTCAAGTCTTGATGCCCTCCCATCAGCTGAATGGGCCAGGTGCCCCATCTTCAGGATCATAGCCTGAGTGATCTTGGCGGGCTGGGCAGAGGTAGAGGCACCCGGAGCCTGTGAAGAAGAAGAAGTCGAAGCAGATGTACCTGAAGGCCCGGAGGTCGAAATAGGCAAAGTTGCCTCTGCATGTATCGAATCAATGTCGACCTCTAGAGATGTATATATCGGGGATGCTCTCCTCCTGCCGGCCTCTTCTCGTGTGTTCTCAGCCTCAATGTGCCGGATATCAGTGGAGGATGAAGTGGTAACCTCAGTATCTCTAGTCGCATCCCTGTGGAATCCAGCATGCCGGCACAACTCCGTAATTAAAACCGGGAATGGAAGAGAGGTCTGCCTCTACTTGGCCCTCATGACCATCTCCTGCTTAATAATAAGTCCCAAGTTGAGCCGCCTTTTCACTAAGATGGATTCTAAGCAAATTGCCTTTGCATGTCGGAGGATGGATTCATTCTGTGAAGGCATAATAGAGCTGCTAATGAATTCGAACCAATACCGGGCAACTACATTCAAATCCTTCTTCTCTATCTAGACTCCTACCTCAATCCACCTCGGGATGACGTTAGAGAGAAGCAGGGCAAGCCAGCCCTTCATGTCATCAGGGACTTAGCTGTCGCCAAGTCCTCATAGTAATGCTCGAACCTTGTGGATCTCTCAAGGACACGTTTATGATATCGCTGCAGCACCCAACCTCTACACCTCGAACCATAACCGAATTTATCGGTCTAAAGGCACTGACCTTCTTCTTCCCTTGAGGGACCAAATTACCGTAAGTAGAGTAGAACTAACAGACCCAAGTGGGGATATAAGGGCCTTGGGGCCTAGTGAAAATCTGGAATCTGTGCCACTACAGTATCTCCCTCACACTGGAGTATCTTCCCTCTAGGCCCTCCGTGGATAACAACTTCTCCTCGAGAATAGTCTGCAGCCCATCAACTTTTAATCTATTTAGAAGTAGGGGATGAGGAGCTACTGGTGGGACTAGAGCCACAAGAGGTGCCGGAGCTAGCACTGAATCTGCTGGGGTGTAAGCTGAAGGGACTCTAACTGAGTCAGGGTGAGATCTAGCACAAATCTCAGCCCACCGGGACTGTAAGGGCTGGTCGTTGTCCGACTTAGAGAGTGCAGCTCGGGAGCCCTCACTATCAGAGTTGTGCTCCTGAGCCTCAGAAATGGGACTTTTTCCTTTTCCCTTACCTCTCTTTGAAGGCTCTTGTCTTCCCTTTTTAGGAGGGTTGGCTCCTCCTTCATTTATAGTAATGCCCCGTGTTCTTTTATAGGGTGGCATGTCGATGTTGGTTCTTGCCATATCTGCAAAAAACTTCCAAAAAAGTTAGAAATAATTCAAGCAAAAGCACAGAAGAAAACAGTTGTAAACAGACTCGCCTAACCGGTCTGCGAGTTACCGAATCTCTTTGGTGAGCTAGATCAAGCTCGCTAAAAGGATTGGCTAAAAAAATTCCCATAAAAAATGGCATATCGGCGATGGAAAGGGCCTTTCGGCGAATTGCCGACAACATTCAGCAAGCAAGGACTTCCCCATCGAAAGTTACAATGCTTTTAGGGATTAGGGGTGCAGACAAGGGACGATCAAGAAAGACCTTCGGCGAGTCGCCGAGTGCACTCGGCGAACTCAGGCTTCTCGCCGAAAGTTACAGAACCCAAATCAAGATTAAACATTAAATTAAAGGCAATAAGGGGTGATTCGATGAACCGTCGAGTGGTTCGACGTGATCGACCCAGCTCGCCAAACGATCCAACGTGCCTACTTTAAGCCCAACTTCTTAAAAATTAACCCCGTAGCCCCCGAAAACAAAATCAAAACATGCACTCCTCTAATTAAACTAAGACCCATTACACCCATGCCCTCGGGATACTCAAACTTCTCCCGGTTTGACCAAATTTGGCCATTTGATGACTTTCGCCCTTAGGAATGACGTCAACCGCTCCATCATTGGGAGAATTATGTTATTTGGCAAAAATGCGGGTTACTTATACTTCACCCAACTAGACCCAATAACATGCAAGCACAACCCCACAATTTTAAATCAATTTTAAGGAACAAAATCTCGGGAATTAATCATTAAAGGCATTTAAAGGCACAATATTCTAATTAACACAGACACACATACACAATTACAATCAGAGAGGCCCAACACACATCACTAAGATAAAAATCAATTGCAAATGAATAAAATTGCTAAAAATGAATTTGGGGTTCGGAAAACCAACATTTGATGCTGAATAAATACTTTGTAATGCTAGGCGGCAAAGAAATCCAACTCCAACACAAACTTGATGACTAAAATACGATAAAAACACAAGAAATATAGAATACTATAATGCGGGTGTGACTTTGGGAAGTTTAAATGTGAGGGAAAGTGAAAGAGTTTGAAAGTTTAAACCTTTGTCCTTTAAAAACCATCCAGTTCTTGCCCATTCAGCGACATAAGTTTTGCTCGCCGACCCACACGACGACATGCCGAGTGGGCACTTACATCACCGAGTATTACAGACCTCCAGTTAATGTGAGGGTCCAAACGCTGGACTAGGTCATGATTGCCGACCTGGTCGGTGATTCGCCATGTTGCTCCTGGGCTAGCTGAGTTTTACAGAATCTAATTTCAAATTGCCTTGAGTCCAACGACGGTCCAAGTCGGGCTCGCTGACCTCTTCAGCGATGAACCGAATGGATATTTAGGTCGCCAATCTCTACCTTTCTAGCACATCCTACACTTTAACCTTCACAATTAACACACCATTATTTCTAAAAGAAAAATAAAGCGATAAAACCTTGGGTTGACTCCCAAGAAGCGTGACGCAAGTTTCCACTTAAATTTCATCAATAGGGTTTGCCTCATTTTCATAAGGTAACCCCTTTTTTGTCTCTGGGTGGAGACAATACAACAATTGGTCCATTTGGGACACTAGTAGGTGAATGAACATGGAATAAGAGGGTGTCATCTGATTTAGCATCAAGACATTCTCTCTTATCTCCTCCAACACTCTGTAGTGCTCTTTGACTTTGTGTAGAATGAGTAAGAGAACATCTTCAATTTACCCACCCTCTTGCTTCTTCATCTTTCGATGCTCGTGAGGGGGGATGTACCTGCCCTTTTTTTTGGACATTGCCTCCAATTCCATGACTTTCTTGGCCAAGACATTCAGCTGAGTCAACAATGTGGCTAATTCTTGTTTTTTTTTTCTTTCTCCTTGTTGGTCTTGGCCATGTGATCAAGGATTTGTGAAACTTTAACATAAGGTAGCTGGATGAGACCACTTGGAGAGATTTGGTCAGCCACTATTCTATTTTCGGGGCCAAGACCCCGTTAGAGACATTCCATAAACATCTTATCTGGAATCGTATGAGTTGGGCACTTCTGCAATAGGGTCTTAAATCTTTGCCACAACTCATAATTGGCCTCACCCTCCAATTGTTTGATGTTTAGGATGTTATCCCTAAGAATCATCAATCTCAAAGGAGGGTGGTCCATTGGGTCAATGTTGCTACCAGATATGCTCAAATTCTCTGCTCAAAACAATAGTACAAAAACCAAAACTAAAAATAAGTAGATTCAACTATAATTAACAAGAAAAAAAATTCAACCTAACTAAAAATTCTTAACCAACACCATTCCCCGGCAGCGGCACCATTTTGATTTAACGTATTAGGACAGTTCTTCCAATTCTAAGTGTCAACGATCGTTAGTCAGTAATATAACCCAACTAAATGAGTTGGGGTCGAATCCCACAGGGAGTGGTACGTGTTTTGAGATTCAATAAGAAAGTACGAATATGCTCAAGTCAATCATAGGAATAGACATTATCGAATAAAAACATAATTCAAATTAAGGGGTGACACGAATGCCAATGAACATAGGGGTTTTGGTTTCGACCATCAACTACAACATCAACAAATAACACGAAAATAATAATAATGAGATGGGTTCTTAGGATGTGATTCGATTATAGGCTAATAGAGACAAATAGGTAATTGAAATTGTTAGTAAATAGCTGTAAATTAGTGAATAAGCTAGATTTTATTGAGGATAAACTTTCTCTCGAACAATTTACTCCGAATCAAGTTGGTTTCTCTCGAACACCAACAAACATGCAAATAAGAACAACCTACACTTTAGTCCATTCACTCTCTCGAGCTGAATGTGTCGAAAAGGGTTTAGGATTCACTCTTTCGAGCTGAACCCATGACAACCCAATACCCACAGACCATCAATTCAATAATCTTGGTTTTTAAAAACCTCTCTCTCGAGCAAGCAATGAAATCACTTCTAAACAACATTTAAACTAACAATTAACAATACCCATCAGCTAAATCAATCCATAATCACATAATCACACCCCAATAATTGGGGCTTTAGCTAGACATCATAAAAAGATAAAAATTGTTACCAAATTATGTTTCCATCAACTGGGTAAGATTAATTTCATTTTTACAAAGGTCCAAATTGAAGAATCTCAAAGATCCACTTCCAATTTCTCAAAAATGGAAAACTTCAATTCTTCAAAGCTAAGGAAAAGTTTTGTTTCAATACTCTCAGTTCAAACTCAAAAATTACCCTAATGAATGCTCAGAATAAAATTTTATACTAAACGTACTATTTTAAAATGTATTTATAGTCGCCAAAAAATATGCTGCGAAGGGCCATTCGGCGCAGTAAGTTGGGATCCTTGATCAGCTCGGTGATCTGCACTTTGGTCAATTCCATCGCCTTTTTGCTTTGGCCTTCAGCATCCTCATGTTCTGTAACTTTGGGCGATCCAATCACTGCATCGTGGAACCGTTCAGCGACACGTAAACAACTTCTTTCTATGGCCGAATTGATTTTCTCCTTTAGGGCTTGGCACACTGAAACTTGTGGCGAGGTAATAGCTATTCGATGACTCGCCCAATGGCTTAGACGATAAACATGCCTTGTTTTCTTCGTTGTTTCAGCTGCCTTATTCCATTTTGCCAATTAGTGTCCATGCTTTGTTCCTCAATCCAAATACCTAGAAATCAAGGATTTTACATCAGTTATTGGCACAAAATAAGCATTTGAGGACACTAAATCTATCCAAATAAACCCCTAAATGATTCGAAATTGTGGACTCATCATGTGTATGTGTGTGTGTGGGTGCGCGCGCGCAACAACCTATGAAAAGCTAGCAACTTCTTAGGAGTCAGATAGGTTTCAAACCCCTATACAAGGGGCTGCTTGCTGCTCGCTCCTATCTCTAATGTGGCTTTACGCAAAGAATCTAGGCGAAAAACGCACACGAATATTCTAAATAATATGTGAAAATTGAATCATCAATAAGATGTTTATAATAGAGATTTGATTATGGGATACAATCGAAGGGCTCATAATATTCAAAACTTGAGAAGTAAGGGAATATCAAGGGATCGATGAAAGGAAAAACATTATAGATTTAGCTTGCTCGATTTTGGTTCTTCGGTTGAGGTAGGTTATGGTTTGTTCTCTATGATACTGAGACTCTTAATAGTGATTGATAGTTATTGAGTTATGTCGTTAAGTTTCCTATGCAATTAATTGTTGTGGTTTGGATGATTTACATGTTGTTGTGATTTTTCTGTAATCCCAAGACCGTGGAATTTATAATCTTAAACTTGCTCTATCAAAGTGTTGCCTTAAATAAAGAAGGTTTGATGAAATATTGTTAATGAAATGGAAAGTGATGATAAAGAATTATGAATTAACTATACTATTGGATCGGGTACCACGAGTCGACACGATATGTTTGGATCGGGTGCCATGAGCCGGCATGATGATATTAGATTGGACATGTTCCAATACAGTTACATGAAAGGAAAACATATTAAAATAACTTAATGTACTCAATTTCAAAGAACCCATTTCCCAGAAGAGCGTGGTGTGGAGGTATGAGTCCTCATGTGTGTTCTTAATATTGTGACAAATTACATACTTGCTTCACTACTGTTGTCACTGTCACGACCCAGGGGTACCCCCTCGATGTAACATGGCGTATAGGACCCCTAGAGACCACATACAAGCCACTTAGCATTCATAACATAAGAAATAGAACAATGGAAGTAAAACAACAGTTCAAGTCCAAAAGTTTTATAAAAGAGAAGCGAAAGTCTAAAACACTTGTCTCAATATCCATCTAAAACAATAGGATGAAATTTGGCCTAGCCCATACATCATGACCGAAACAGAAATAACAGAAGGGAACTGAAACAATAGAATCCATCCTCGCAGCATGACGACTCACCAAAGCTTGGAAATCTCGAAATCAACCACTAGCCATGAAACTAAGAAACCTCACTGACTTGGTACATTGAGGGAAATGTAGGCAAGAGTATGTGTTAGTACAAAACAATGTACCAAGTATGATAGCTATGCATAAAACATTTAAATTATGTTAGAAGGGGCATTTTAGGACATGCAATTGACCAAGCTAAAACATGATATAAAATGGTTAGAAAACATAAGTCATAAAACCATGGTCAATGCAACCTAACATCATTTGGAACCTTTGAACACATATGAGATACTTCTTCAAGTAACCTTAGTTCATTATTAATGTGGGAATTAGCCTTAACCGACATTGAGACCATGTGAACTATAATATGATCCCGGATGTCTCCCACACCGAAAAGGGTTGTCCCACTTGCCAAGGTAAGAACCATAAATCTGAGCTAAAGTGTATCCACTAGCTAATGTCTATCTACACAATCATCTTATGGGGGCACATAGGTAAGGGATAAGGAGATTGCTACTATAAGCCCGACCTCTACTAACGGGAGAGCTTCCATCTCAATATCCTCTCAGTGCTAAGCATAAATCCCACATAATAGTCATTTCTTCTTGTTGTTATTATCCATGGAAAGGCTTGTCATCTTGCCAATCCAAAATAAGTCATCATCTATGGAAATGTATCATTGAATAACTGATCCAAGCTAGGTTCACTAGGATAGCTCTTAATCTTTGATTCAATTAGGTGAGAAAACCTTTCAACCTTTCAATTAGGGGTCTTAGTGAAGGGTAAAACGACGTAGTATCAATATAGAATAATTAGGAAAAGACTCAACTACCCCTGAATTAACTGCCGACAAATAATCTACGGACCCAGTCGACAGACAGTGGTCTCGCCTAGGACCCATCTTGGTGGACCGTCAATGGTGGTCCGAAAGGGTTCGTCGGCATCGAACCACAGACCCTCCAACTACAGACTGTGGTTTGGCCAACGGTCCGTTGGTAAGGCCGTGGTCCTGAACCTTCTGGGCAGTGTTGGGGTTATCTATCACGGACCACACCTACGGTCCATGGCCCCATCCACGGGCCATGGGTTGTCCTTGTGTTTACCACTTGCAACTTTTTCTGAAGTCAGCCATAATGCACTCTTTAGGATTCGGGATGTTACAATATCTCCCCCCTTGGGTCATTCGTCCTCGAATGAGATTCAAGCAAGTATGAAAAGAGTAGGAGAGGAAGTAACAACCCAACCTACAATGCAACTTCCTCTAAATGCATGCAACCAATGGGGAACTATCATCTCCAATCTAAGACGTTATCAAAACATCATAAGAGGGATGAAACTAAATGCAACAACCCATCATTCATGCAATACACATACCCGAGAAGGAAACATCAACTCCAAGATAACATCCAAAGTGGAAACATCACTCCAAGATAACAACATCCTCAAATGCATATATCCGAGGAGGAAATATCGGCTCCAAGCTAAAAGCGTACTCACAACATCATATCAAGTAGTCTACATGTAATTCATTCTCGTGTGTACATAAATATGTATAAGTCCATCAACAAACTCACTTTCTCAAAACTTTAACTTTTCATAAATCATGCAGAGTAAGGAAATCATGGAAACATATAAGACACATGACTCCAAAACAAAGAACAAACCACGAGGACTCATTACCTCAATATAGAGTAGGACTAGAAGGAAAAAGATGAGGATATCGAGACATCATATCGGCCTCGACCTCCCAAGTAACACCCTCAACTAATTGATTCCTCCACAAAACTTTCATGGAATCTACTTCTTTATTTCTCAACCGGTCTAAAATCTCAACCGGAACTTCTTCATAAGAAAGATTCTCTTTCACTCCCAAACCTTTTAAGGGAGATATGGATGTTGAATCACTAACACATTTCTTCAACATAGAGACATGGAAAACTGGATGCATCGATGCGAACTCATTAGGTAAATTTAGTTCATAAGCAACCTTGCCAACACATCTCAAAATCTGATATGGGTCTAAATATCGGGGACTAAGCTTCCCTTTCGTACCAAACCCCATTACAACCTTTATGGGTGAAATTTTCAAGTAAACCCAATCATGAACATCAAATTTAAGATCTCTTCTTCTTACATCGACATATGACTTTTGCCGACTTTGAGCCATTTTCAACCGTTCTCTAATAAGTCAAACTTTCTCTATGGCCTCATGTACAAATTCAGGGCCTATTAGGGTAACTTCACCCACCCCAAATCACAATTTAGGCGATCTACACTTCCTACCATATAATGCCTCAAATGGAGCCATACCAATACTCGAGTGATAGCTATTCTTATAAGCAAACTCAATCAACGGCAAATGGTCATCCCAGTTGCCCTTACAATCAATCACACAAGCCCTTAACATATCTTCCAAAGTTTGGATAGTACGCTCCGCTTGCCCATCGGTTTGGGATGAAAGACCGTACTAAGCTTAATACCAGTACCAAGACCCTTTTGGAAAGACTTTCAAAATTGAGAAGTGAAATAGGTACCACGATCGGAAATAATGGACAAAGGCACTCTATGCAACTTTAACATTTCTCTCAAGTACAACTTGCCATAGTCCTCCACCGAATAGGAAACCTTAAGAGAAGAAAATGAGCCAATTTCGTCATCCGATCTACTATCACCTAAATTGAATCACGTTGTTACCGGGTGCGAGGCAAGCCAACAATGAAGTCCATATTCACATCTTCCTACTTCCAAGTAAGAATACTAATGTCTTGGGATTAACCTCGTGGTTTTTGATGCTAAACTTTCACTTGTTGACAATTAGGACAATAAGTCACAAATTCCATAATATCCTTCTTCATCCCATTCGACCAATAGACCTCCTGCAAATCACGATACATCTTGGTGGATCTTGGATGAATGGAGCACCGCAAACTATGGGCTTCTGACAAGATATGTTCCCTCAAGTCATCAACATTTGGAACACACAAATGACCTTGATATCTAAGTACACCATCTCCCCCTTGGGAGAAAACCTTAACGAATTTCTTAAGCACCGCTTCTTTTAAGTTGACCAAAATTGGATCAAGATCTTGCTTGGCTTTCAGATCCGCCACTAAAGACAATTTCAAACCATTGTGGACCATAACACTACCCTTGGTAGAGACCACTAACCGAAAACCTAATCGGGCCAATCTGTGAATATCTCGAACCAACTTTTTCTTTTCATCCTCAATTTGAGCAACACTTCCCATGGATAACCGAGTAAGAGCATCCGCCACCACATTCTCTTTTCTGGGGGTGATAGAGATCACCCATGTCATAATATTTGAATAACTCAAGCCACCTTCTGTGGCAAAGATTTATATCCTTCTGATGAAACACATATTGCAAACTCTTGTAGTTGATAAACACATCTACATGAACTCCATACAAATAATGCCTCCAAATCTTTAAGGAAAAAACAATCGCTGCTAGTTCGAGGTCATCGGTAGGATAATTCTTCTAATGAATCTTAAGGTGCCTTGAGGCATACGCAATTACTTTCCCATTTTGCATATGCATACACCCTAGCCAAATTCTAGAGGCATCATAATAAGCCACAAAACCATCAGTCTTTTCCGATAAAGTCAATATCGGGGAGTGGAAGTAAGTTTATCTTTCAACTCTTAGAAACTCTTCTCACATGTTTTGGACCATATGAACTTAGCCTTCTTTTGAATCAAAACCGTCAAAGGTGAGGCAATGGAAGAGAACTCCTCAACAAACCTTCTATAATAACCGGCTATACCGAAGAAACTTCTAATAACCGAAGGAGATAAAGATCTAGGCCAACTCTTGACCACATCTATCTTCTTAAGATCTATCTCAATACCCTTACTTGAAACAATATGGCCAAACAAAGCTACAGATCTTAGCCAAAAGTTTCATTTGCTAAACTTTGCAAAGAGTTGTCGGTCCTTGAGAATTTGTAACACGATCCTCAAATGATCAATATGCTCATTCTTACTTCTCAAATAGATCAATATATCATCGATGAAAATAATCACAAACATGTCAAGGTATTGTCTAAACACCCTGTTCATCAAATCCATAAACGCCGCTGGAGAATTAGTCAATCCAAACGACATTATCAAAAATTCATAATGACCATACCAAGTTCGAAAAGTCATCTTCGTAATATCATTTTATTTCACCCTCAGTTGGTGATAGTCTCATCTAAGGTCAATCTTAGAAAAATAACTTGCTCCTTGAAGTTGGTCGAGCAAATCGTCTATCCTTGGAAGAGGATATTTATTCTTAATGGTCACCTTCTTCAATTGACGATAGTCAATACACATACGAAGATACCCATTTTCTTTCTAACAAACAAAACTAGAGCACCCCATGGAGAGTTACTCGGTCGGATGAAACCCTTATCCAACAAATCTTTCAACTGTTCTTTCAACCTCTTTAATTCTGCAGGAGCCATATGGTAAGGAGAAATAGAGATCGGTTGCGTATCTGGGAGAAGTTCAATACCGAAGTCTATTTCCATCTAGGAAGGAATACTGGGTAAATCGTCTGGGAATACTTCCAGAAACTCATTAACAATGGGGACCGACTCAAGAGTAGCGGTTTCGGAATCCATATTCCTCACCCTAACTAGATGTTAAATGCAACCTTTAGAAATCATCTTTCTAGCTTTAAGACAAGAGACAAACAGACCCTTAGGAATAGAATTTCCCCCATTCCACTCTAGGACAAGCTCATTTGGAAAGTGAAACTTGATTACACGAGTTTTACAATCAATAGAAGCTTACCATGAGTGCAGGCAATCCATTCCAAGGATAAAATCAAAATCTAGCATATCAAGATCTACCAAATTAACAACATTAACTCTATGGGACAAGGAAACAAGACACTTTCTATAGACCCTCTTAGCCACAATAGAATCACCAACAAGAGTGGAGATAGAAAAAGGTTCTAACAACACATCCAGAAGAACATCAAACCTCATAGCCACATATGGCGTCATAAAAGAAAAGGTAGCATGGGGATCAAGTATTGTAAAAGCATCGAGGTGGAAGACTTTTAACATATCGGTAACCATACCTGGGGAATCCTCTTACTCACCACGAGTCTGAAGTGCATATAATCTGTTTTTTCTAAGGAGCATTGGGACTAAAACCATTAGAAGGAACTTGCTTTCCCTCTCTTCCTTTAGCCATAAGTATTGGGAAATCTCTCATTTTATGACCACTCTTACAACAACTGAAGCAACCATTCGTATTGGCTAGGCACTCATCCTCGTGCTTCTTTCTAAATCTAGTACAAGTAGACATGGGCAATGAGGATCTATTACCATTCCCTCCTTGTGGCATAGGGTTAGACACCCTATCTTTGTTGAAATTAGGAGGATCATTGAAGGAACCTTTACCGGAAAACTTTTGTCGAAACCCAGGACGACGGTGTCCATCGAACCTTACATGAGAGAAATTACCATCTCCGATTTTAGCCCTCTTTGCTTCCGTAGACTTTTCCTTAAGTTTCTCCTCTTCAATATGTTGAGCATGTACCATGAGACGAGAGATGTCCATTTCATTAATGAACATGGCGGTACGACACTCTTTAACCACCATTTCGAACACACTTGCAACAAACTTACTCATCCTTGCCCTATAATTGATAACCATTGTTGGAGAATACTTAGACAATTGTGTGAACTTCAAAGCATATTCCCTCACACTCATATTTCCTTGTTGAAGGTTGATGAACTCAAGCACCCTTTCTTCCCTCATCTCAAGGGGAAAGAACCTATCAAGAAAAATAGCCTTAAACTTTTCCCAATCAAGAGGACTCGCATCTTTCGGTCTCCTTTCTTTTCATTGGTTGAACCAAAATTGAGCAACACCTTTTAGTTGATAAACGGCCAACTCCTCATTTTCCACCGGCGTCACTCCCATAATTATCAAGACCTTATAAACCTCATCAATGAAATCTTGAGAATCTTCCTCAACCTTAAAACCGTGAAACTATGGAGGATTCATCTTAGTGAAGTCCCTCACTCTAGATGCCGGCATGCTCACATTTGGGCTTACGGGAACCGCAACCTCCCTATTTGCTTGGGCCGTCACGACTTGAGCCAACAGTTGAAAAATAGCCCTAAACTCCGCATTAGTCACTTTCTCGGTGAAAGGATCGGCCGGAACTTGAGGAGATTTGGGAGGAGCTTCTTGTTCCGCATTAACCCTCACATTTCTTCTATCATAATCTGTACGAGTAGCCATATCTTGTAGAGCAACAAATAATGATTAGGAGAGAGATTGATGAGCCCACAATTTGGACTCATTTAGGGCTTTATTTGAATAGATTTGGTGTCCTGAAATGCTTATTATGTGCCAATAACTGATGTAAAATCCTTGATTTCCAGGTATTTAGATTAAGGAACAAAGCATGGACACTAGTTTGCAAAAAGAAATGAAGTGAGCTAAAATAACGATGAAATGAAGGCCTGGTGATCGCCGAGTCTCTTTGGCGAGTCACCTAATGACCTCTTGACCGCCTAACGTTCCAGTGTTCCAAGCCCTGAAGGAGAAAATCAATTTGGCGAGATAAAGGAACAGTCGGCATGTCAACGAGTGGTTCCACGATGCAGTGTTGGATCTCCCAAAGTTGCAGAACTTAAGGATGCTGAAGGCCAAAGCAAAAAGGCGATGAAACTGACCAAAGTGCGGATCGCCGAGTTGATCAACAATCCCGACCTACTGCGCCGAATGGTCCTTCGCCGCATATTTTTGGCGACTATAAATACATTTTAAAACATTAATCTAAGCAGCTTTTTAATCATAATTTTTATCATATTTTTGGAATTAATTTTAACTCAGATTATTGAGATAAGTTTTCCTTAGATTTGAAGAATCAAAGTTTTGCATCTTTTAGAAATTGGAAGTGGGTCTTTGAGATTCTTCAATTTGGACCTTTGTAAAGATGAAATTAATCTTACCTAGTTAATGGAAACACAATTTGGTAATGATTTTTATCTTTTTATGATGTCTAGCTAAAACCCCAATTCTTGGGGTGTGATTATGTGATTATGGGTTGATTTAACTGATGGGTATTGATAATGTTAGTTTAAATACTATTTAGAAGTGATTTCAATAATTAATTATGGTTAAAAATAAAGGATTGTAGTTGCAACTGCAGTCCTACCTTCGTGTTTTTGGCTTACTCGAGAGAGAGGTTTTAAAACCAAGATTATTGAATTGATGGTCTGTGGGTATTGGGTTGTCATGGGTTCAGCTTGAGAGAGTGAATCCTAAACCCTTTTCCACACATTCATCTTGAGAGAGTGAATGGACCAAGGCGTAGGATGTGCTTATTTGCTTGCTTGTTGGTGTTTGAGAGAAACTGACTTGATTCGGGGTAAATTGTTCGAGAGAAAGTTTACCTCTTCTATAGTCTAGCCTATTCACTAATTTACAGCTATTTACTATCAGTTGCAATTACCCATTTGTCTACATTAGTCTATAATTGAATCACATCCCAAGAACCCGTCTCCTTATTTTTATTCCTTGTTATTTGCTGCTGTTGTAGTTGATAATTACAATCAAAACCCCGCAATTATTTGACATTCGTGTCACCCCCTAATTTGAATTATGTTTTTATTCAATAATGCCTATTCCTATAATTGACTTGAGCATATTCGTACTTTCCTATTAAATCTTAAACACGTACCGCTCCCTGTGGGATTGAACCCCAACTCATTTAGTTGGGTTATATACTAAATAGCGATTGTTGACACTTAGAATTTGATGAAGTGTCCTTGAAACGTTAATCAAAATGGCGCCACTACTGGGGAGTGGTGTTGGTTAAGATTCTTTAGTTCAGTTGAATTTTGCTGTTGTTTGTTATAGTTGAATTTACTCACTTGTAGTTGTGGTTTTGATGTTGCTTGTTTAGAACAGAAGAAAGGAGCATGTCTCGTAGCAATGGTGACCAAATGGACCTCTCTCCTTTGAGGATGATGATTCTTAGGGATAACATCCTAAGTTTCAGACAATTGGAGGGAGAGTCAATCCATGAGTTGTGGCTAAGATTCAAGGTCCTATTGTAGCAGTGCCCAACTTATGGAATTCCGAATAAGATGCTTTTGGAATGCTTGTACTGGGTCTTGGCCTCGAAAATAGAATAATGGCTGACCAAGTTTCTCCAGGTGGTCTCATCCGACTACCTTATGCAATAGCAGCCCAAATCCTTGATCACATGGCCAAGACCAACAAGGAGACAGAAAAAGACCCAGAATTGGCAACATTGTTGACTTAGCTTGATGTCTTGGCAAAGAAAGTCATGGAATTGGAGGTAGTTTCCAAAAAGAAGGATAGGTACATCCCTCCCCACGAGCGTCGAAAGACCTCTCACTCATTCTACACAAAGTCGAAAAGCACGACAGAGTGTTGAAGGAGATACGAGAGAATGTCTTGATGCTAAGTCAGATGACAACCTCTCATTCCATGTTCATTCAGCTACTAGAGTCCTAAATGGACCAAGTGTTGTCTTGTCTCTACCCAAAGCCATAAAAGGGATTGCCTTATGACACTGAGACAAACCCAAAGAAATAAACCTAAGTGGGGACTTGCGTTATGCCACAACGTTAACTAAGGCGCTTTTTGGGAGGCAACCTAAGGTTTTATCATTTTATTTTTGTTTTTGAAATAATCGTGTGTTGATTGTGCAGGTTAAAGTGTAGAATGTGCTTGAAACATGTAGATTGGCGAGCTAAAAGTCTAGTCGATGACTCGCCGAAGAGGTCGACGAGCCCGACTTAGACCATCGTTGGACTCAAGACATTTTGAAAGTAGAGTCTGTAAAACTCGGCGAGCCCAGGAGCATATTGGTGAATTGTCGACCAGGTCGGCGATCAGGACTTATTCTGCTGTTTGGACCCCCACATTAACTGGAGGTCCTATAAAACTCCGCGAGGTAAGTGACCACTTGGCGTGCAGTCTGCCGTTTGGACCCCCACATTAACTGGAGGTCATGTAAAATTCTGTGAGGTAAGTGCCTAATGCTTATCCTGACCAACGACACTAACCTACGGTTCGAGTGTCTACGATCGTCAATAGTATAGTAAACTAACTAAATGTTGGGGTCGTGTCCCAAGGTAGTGGTTTTGAGAATTGATAGAAAAATAAAAATTTAGCTCTAACTAGTTGTAGCTAAAGACATTAACGATAAAAAACATAGTAAATTAAAGGGGGAGACACAAAAATGTCAAATATCGATTGGGGGTTTTGTCACAAGTAGTAAAAAACAACAAAAAAATAACAAGAAAAATCAAGTATGGGGAAATGTTCTTGGGGTGTGACCGCAATACAAGTTGAGATAGATCGTCGGGTACATGCTTTCAATATGAAATTTGCAAGATAATAGTGACTAGGCTAAGCTTTAGATGGAAATAAGTTCCCTCTCGGGCAACTTACCTCGTTTCATATGGGTTCCTCTCGGACACCCATTCGCCGCATGAAGACCATCCTACGCCTTACCCCACTCACTATCTCGAGCTGAGTGTTAGGATATGGGACTAGGGCTCACCCTCTCGGGATGAACCTCATGTCGACCCACTCCTTAGGCCATCAGTCTAGTGGTCTTGGTTTCTCGACCTCTATCTCGGGCAAGGCGAAAACACAGGGGTGGTTTTGTATTTGCAACTATAAACCCATTAAAATTAAATGACAACCACTAGGTGAAATCACCATTAAAATACATCTAACCTATCATCAAACAATACCCAATAACAATATCAACACATATTTGCTAAATCACACCCCAAGAATGAGGTTTTTAGCCACACATTAAGAAATAACAAAATACAGCTAAAATGATACTAAAATCAAATGGGTATAAGAAATTAAACCTTGATTTAACCAAAAGAAGAAGAATGGAGAAGACCCATTCCAACTTCGGGAAGATGAAATCCTTCTCTCTTCAAGTCTCCCACAAAACCCTTTCCAAACTTGAGAGAAAATATCTAAAATGTAGTATTCTCTTGTGAAAAATATAATAATGGTTCAGAACTTATAAAAATTAATAATAAGTTTAGTATTTATAACCATAAGAAATTAGTGCTAGCGGATAGTTCGGCGAGGTTAGTCGAGTTCGTCGAATGACTTGGCGACTCGTCCTTCTTCTGTCGCATCGCCGTTTAGTGCTTGCCTTCAGCATCTTCACGTTCTGGACCATTGGGTGGTATAGTACTACTTCACGGACCTATTCGGCGAAGCACGGACTGCTCCTTTCATCGCCTTTTTGATCCTCTTCCTTCAGGGCTTCGCATACTGGAACAAAGGGCGGAGTCTGTCTATTCGGCGAATCGCCAAAGGTGCTTGGCGATGCTCAGGCTTCATCTTCTTCGTTATTTTCAGCCTTTTTATTCCTTTTTGCGCCTAAGTGTCCATGCTTCCACTAAAACTTCAAATACCTGAGACTTAAGAGTTTTCATCAGATATTGAGACTAAATAAGCATTCGAGGACACTATTTCTATCAAATAAAAGCCCTAAATGAGTCCAATTTTTGGACTCATCAACACCCCAACTTAAACTTTTGCTTGTCCTCAAGCAAATTTAAGTTCAGCCGTTCAAAAAGGGTGTCTCAAACAATGCTACACAAGACTCAATCATGAGTGCACACAACAAGACTCAATTTACTTATGCAAGGATCAATTGTGTACTCAAAGATTCAAGTTATGACACACCATTGCCAAAGATTCTCATGCTCGCAATACTTGCTACTTGTGCAGGTTCAAGCTCAACAAAAAGTATCTAAATGCCCTCACATAAAGAATGATTCCATATTCACACACATAGGTTAATCAATTCAAGATCAAGAATCAGATGTAACGGTCACACTCAAAAAGAGGAACGCAATGTGTGTTTTCACCCATAGGTTTGCCCTTATTTTCCAATCGACTTTTGTTTTGACTTACTCAAGATAAAAAATGTCTTTCTAAGGCTTGTAATGGGGTTGAGTACAAAGGTATGGTCATTTAGGCTCAATGACTTCTTCTTCATGAGATGTGGTACTCTCAAGGTATTCCCTTCTTTTCCTCTATCAATTCTTTTTCTAATGCTTCTAAGTCATCTTTTTATTCACCTCCATGGATTGTTGGGAAACCCAATTTCTTTTGTACTTTATTCCACATTTTAAAAAAAGGGTTTCCATCATTCTGCAACACCATGGGTTAAGGGGGACTTTTCTTACACTTCTTGACTTCTCCTTTTCCTTTTCACCACACCCCCAACTTAGGCTTTTGGCCTAAGTTGGCTATTTGCTAAACCACAAATCAAGAGGATTATAGGTAGTGGGTCAAGTAAGGTCTAAGGTTCATCAATGTTCTTCCAATGAAAGGTAAGACTCAAAGGGTGTTCAAAAGAGTTTCACACGCTCACGGGTTGGCCACAAAAGAGGTATATGTCAAATTTTGCTCACACTCTTTAAAGTTGCCTAAGATCATTTCAAGAGGACACCTTTCTAAACACAATCAGACTAACAAGGCAAATTCTAGATTTATTCATGCATGGTTCAAATCAAGCTAATCACACAAGGCATCGACACTTAAGTCAAACAAGACCACATACTTTCGCTAGTGTGCAACGGTCATTACAAGAGAATCAGTTCGATAAATGGCTAATCACAACGAGAAGCAAAAAGTTCACATATTATTTATGCAACTTCATTTGGCCTCATCGTAGCCATACATTCATGTTTGTTCAATTGGGAGCACTATTCAAGTCATCGGTATTGATCGAAACCGAGACTCAAAGTTTTGCAAAAGAATAGCCACATTCAACTCACGAGGGGTGGCAAAAATGTTCAAAAAATTCAATTTTTTTTGGAAGGGTCAAAATCATTTGCAATTAAAAGTAAGTGGAGCCATGAGCTCAAACATCCATAAAAGCAGTGTAAAAACAATTTTAAACAGAACAACCCAACTATACACCAAAACAACAAAATAACAAAACACCAATACACAAGGTGTGGGCCTCACCCCACCACAAATAAAATCATTTGTCCTTAAATGAAAGTAATAAGAATCCAAAAGTAGATGTAAGTAGGATAGAGAGGAGGGTAGAGAAAGGTCCTGGCTACGCAGTCTCTCTATCTGTTGGGGTATCAGTGCCCGGAGTAGTCTCAGAAGGAAAAGAAGTGCCAGATCCACTAGGGGCTGCTGTGGACATAATTGTCTCTACTAGATCTGGCAGATCTCTGAATATGCTCACATCTTGGCTCTCTCTTATCTCCTCAACCTGTGCTAATATCAACTCCTCATCGGTTTCTGCATCCGACTCTGCCTGTGCTGTACCATCCCCTTGCACATCTCCGATGGTCACAGGAAAATCCTTATCATCTTCTCTCTATGAGTGAAGTGAAGTTAGTAGACTTAAGGTAATTTATGTCGTTCCTCAAACTTGCAATCTCGGCTTTTAGGGCGGTCACCTCAGAAGTTTTCCGATGTCTGCTCTCACAAGCCATAACTCTCACTGTCAAGGCATCAACAAAAGTCTGAATGGGAGTAAGTGCTGCAAGTATGGCCCTGTCAATCATCTCTGGAACAGAGCTTTCCAGTCTGGTAGCTCTCACATCAGCTGAATAGGCCAACTGCCCCATCTTCAGGATAATGGTATGAGTGATTCTGGCAGGCTGGGAGGATGACGAAGCACCTGGAGACTGTGAGGAAGTAGAAGAAGGAGCTGTTATACCTGAGGGATCAGATGCTAGGGTGGACGAAGGTGTTTCTGCTGATAATGAGTCAACATTGACCTCTCGAGAAGTATCTGCTGGTGCTGCTCTTCTCCAGTCATCCTCCTCTCGTGTAAATTCTGCCTCTATACGCCGGATATCAGTGGAGGAAGATAGAGTGACTTCTATATCGCTAGCAGGCTCTCGGGGTACTCCAGCACGCCGGCATAACTCAATAATCAGAAAAGGAAATGGCAGGGATGTCTGTGTCTGCTTGGCTCTCAAAGCCATCTCCTGTGAAACAAGCAGTCCCAGGTCGATCCTCCTCCTGGCCATGATAGAACCAAGGCAAGCCGCCTTAGGATGGCGAAGAATAGACTCGTTCTGGGATGGTATGATAACGCTGCTGATGAAGCCAAACCAGTATCGGGAGGCGATATTCATATCCCTCTTTTCAGTAGGAGCTCCCGCATCCAACCACCTCGGGGTGATGTCAGAAATCATCGGAGCTAACCAACCCTTCAAATCATCCAGGACCGAAACGATAGGCAAACCCTGGTAGGGCAATACCGAGTGCAACGGTCAACCCAGTACAACATTAATATGCTTGATGTGACACTCGACTTCCTTGCCTCTCACCATAACTGAGTTAACTGGTCGGAACACACTGACATTTTTCTTATTTTTCGAGGCCAACTCCCCATAGGCTAAGTAGAATTCTCGGACCCAGGAAGGAATATAAAGGCCCCGGGGCCTAGTGAACTGCTCGAACTCATGATACTTGAGCGTGTCAAGTACCTTAGCATGCTTACCTTCCAAACCCTCCACCGATAGTAGATTTTCTTCTAGAATGGTTCATAAAACATCGCCTTTCAATCTGTTTAGCAATCTGGGTGGTGGTGGATCTACGGGGAGTGTAGGGGCCTCTGAAGGTGGTGCCGGGGCTGGCACTGATTCAGTGGTCGAAGGAGTTGCAGCTGATGTACCTCTGATAGGTGTTGATTGAGGTCTATCTCTGAGCCTATTCTGCTGGTGAATCAAGGGTTGTTGATCTTCTGGCTCAGAAAAATCTGGCTCAATAGTTGACCATTTTCTAGCGATATGCTTCTTTCGTTTGCCTTTATCTCTCGGTGGGAGATCTTGCTTTCTTTTCTGTGAAGGACGTGATCCTCCTTCATTGATTGTAATTCCCATTGCCTTTTTCTGAGGTGGTGCGTTTAGGTTTGTGCGTACTATATCTACAAAAGTTTGTGATTAGTCGGAAAACAATCACACTAAAACACAGAAAATCTAAAGCAGAAAGGTTCGCCGATCAGTCGGCGAATCACCAAATAGCTTTAGCGAGCTAGGTCGAACTCGCCGGAGGTATTAGCTTGAAATCTAGTCAAATAAGCGATGAAAAAGTCTCTTTGGTGAGACACCGACTACTTTCGGTGATGACGAAGTAGTCCGCCAAAAGATACAGTGAAAGAGGGTAGAGGAGGCATGCGAAGGGCGATCTGAAGTCCTAATGGCGAGTCGCTGACTACCTTCAGTGACCACAGACGTGTCCGCTGGAAGTTACAGTTCTCTCAGCACTATGGACATGAATGAAGGGAGATCTAAGATCAGTAGGCGAACTGCCGAATCGTTTGGTGAGCACGACCCAGCTCGCCGAATGATTCACCATGCCTATGTTTCAACCCACTTCTTTGAATCGACCTTACAAGCACTGAAAACAAAATTAAAGCATGCAGACACGAAATTCACACAAGACTCATACTTCTCATCATTCCGGAATACTCAGACTTCTTCCGGTTATGCCAAATTTTAGCCATTTAACTACGATCACCCTTAAGAATGTCGTCACCCATTCCTTCATTGAGCAACTTTTGTTATTTAGCACAAATGTGGGATCTTTATGTGTTACCCAACCAATACAATGACAATCAAGCGGTACCCATTTCAATCTCAATCAAATTAAAGCACAAACAACAAGGCATTTGACTATTCAAATATTTCTGGCAACTAGGTTCGGATCACACATAGCATATCAACTTATTTCTATCAGAGAGGCCCAGGACACGTCATCTTGATACTACAATTGCAAAAGAGTGCAAAAACTTTTAAGATAAATTTGGGGTTTTATGGGCTAACCTTAAATGCCGATCAAATTGCTTTTTGAAATGCTAGGCAGCAAAGAGATCCAACCCCAAGCACAATTTACCAATTAAAATACTAATGGAAAGGTAAAAATCTAAGAAAAAGTACCTTTGGTGTGATTTTGAGGAGTTTGAGATGAGGGAAAGTGAGAGATTCAAAATTTTTGACCTTTTGCCTTTATATAACTGTTCAGTTCTTTGTCATTCGGCGACGTTTGTCTTATCGCCGATAAAATCGGCGACGCGCCGAACACATACTTACCTCCCCGAGTTTTACAGGACATCCCTTATTTTGGGGTCCCAACGGCGGATTAAGTCGGAGTCGCCGATAGATTCGGCGACTCGCCCACCGGGTCCTTAGCTCGCCAACTTGCACTTCTCACACCTTTCTCACTTTACCCTACAAAATCAGCACACCACTATTCGAACAGAATAATAAAAACTAGTAAAACCTTAGGTTGCCTCCCAATAAGTGCCTTATTTTACGGTAGGTCACTATAATGTAGGTGGTTATTTTGTAGAGACCTCATGAGGTCACCAATAAATTTTCCAATGTTTTTTAAAAAGAGACCTCATTAGGTTGCAATTTCATAATTTACATTTGTTTTATTTTTAATAAAGGTGGCCTCATGAGGTCACTATTATATTATTTATTTTTATTTTATATTTAAAAAACGAGACCTCACAAGGCCTCTTTATCTCATAGCCTAAAAAATGAAATTGCCAAAAAGAGACCTCGTGAAGTCTCTTTACTACATTTCTAAAAAATAAACTGCAGAAAAGAGACCTCATGAGGTCTCTGTACTACATTTCTAAAAAATAAAATGCAGAATGAGGTCTCTTTTATGAAATTTTTGGAAAATAAAATGCAAAAAAGAGATCTCATGAGGTCTCTTTTTCTGGAAAAAAACTGGCAACTTGTACTATTTTTGCAGCTGCTCATCACCTGTCATATTAATTCAATACCTTTCTAATTAGCTAAATCAAGCTCGAAGAGCTTCCAACAATCAACTGATACAATACATTTACTAAATATTCTCTTATCAACTCAATATGCAACTCACTTTCAACGTAATTTGAAATTGAACGAAAAATCATAAAATTCACAAGTTATATAATAGGATTTCAATGTTATCATGCATTCACAAAACAAATAAGTCCCATAAAAAGGTCATAAAGTAAAGAACTTAGATTATCTATTACGACTCTGAACTTCACTAATGCGGTAGTGTGTTTGCCACATGATCCTCATATTCTTCATCAATACTAGACTCATTTGTCATATTTATTTTTTGACCATACACTGGATATCGAGTAGGTTGAGACTGAGAGGTCGAGGAGGGAAAGTGACCTCATTGGAACAAGGGGGAATCCCTCCTGAAGCAAGTAATGCATCTAAATGAGCCCTAAGACCCGCATACTCTATGTCCCTCCATCTTTCCCTAGCCCGCGAGTCTTTGACTTGGCTAGATAGCTCAGCTATCTTTTGCTCCATAGCCAAATTTTTCTTCATCGATTCATCATCATAGGAACTACTTAGGCCTTCAAACTCAGAATGATATTTACGAAAGGTCTATTACGGCATGTCATAGGCATACCCATATCTACTCGGCCCACCAATCAAGTCTAGCCAAACTCTCTCAACCTGTTCTTGGGTAAGTGGCATACCTCAATTTTCTTCTGGTTGAGTTTGTCATAAATCCTCCAAAGCTTGAAGATATCGATTCTAAATTGAATGGTATTATTATTAGAATATAAATTTAGAAAATAAGTAACTATTAGTTTAAATTAGAGGCTTACATAGGTCAATTCAGCTCGCGGCTCAACCCACACGGTCCATCTACATAAAGATCACAAAAAATTGAATTTGTTTTGCACCTCAACCCACACGTTTGGATCTTTGGTATTTTTCTTCTTTCTTATGTGTGTTGCCTTGAATGCCTCAGCCTGAGTTACCGGTCCATCTACATAAAGATCACAAAAAATTGAATTTGTTAAACACTAAATTATGTAACAATTTACTGAAAATCAAATTGTAATAATCCTACTAGGGACTGCTTAACGAGGCCTTGTGCAAATGAATAAATGTATCTTTGGTGACTACAATAGCATACTTCTCTCAACAGTTTGTCCGAAATAATGTCCACTTCCCTAAATAAATCTAAATAGAATACATCATTAAAAAAATAGTAGTTAGGCGGCACTATTATAGAAGGGTCAAGGACCTTTCTGGGCACAATGGTTTCTTAACTTTCCTCTCCTCATTACTGAACAATGGTTTATATCTATAGACTATAGTATATAGATAACTTTCCTCATCTCATTACTACAACCAATAAAATAATAGGTAGATCCATATGTCATCTTAGTTTCTCATAAACAAAGAACAAGTCATCTTAATTGTCAATTATCAGCAAAAACATCTAATCCACACATTTTTCAGTTTAAAAACAACTAAAATACATATAACGACATAAACCAAAATGATATTAGTTCTAAGCATCAGAATTCACAACATGATTATTTTAGATTGACATATAAGGTATAATAATCTCAAAATACAATACGAATCTTCATAATAGATTTTATTTTTTTATTCTTAGATATTACTACCCATGTATGTTCAGGCCTTATCCCCACGCAATCAAAATTATTCCTATTATACATCAAACTACGATCCATCAACACACAAAATTTGAAATTTTTAAACACGAAATTAAGTCATCTTCCCAGTTAGTAGTATTAAGGGGATTCTTTCATTTGAGGCAGCAGCTTCAGCTAGCATGATGATGACGATGATGCAGCCAATAGGCACTATTAAGGGTCAAGGACATTTCTCGGTACAATGGTTTCTTAACTTTTCTCTTCTCATTATTGCACGATGGTTTATATCTATAGACTATAGTATGTGTATATATATACATATATATGTAACTTTTCTCTCCTCAGTAAAAAAAACATCTAAAATACATATAGAGACATGAACCAAAATGATATTAGTTCTAAATTTAAATCAGAATTCAACACATGATTATTAGGAGTTATTTAGAGTGAGATATAAGGTATAATAGTCTCAAAATATAATAGAAAATCTTCATAACCGATTTTATTTCTTTATTCCTAGATATTACTACCCATGTATCTTCTTCTAAATTATATGATATAAAACTTGCTAGCATTCATGTTAATCATAATGAGAAGTAAAAATAGGACATTAAGATAGAACAAGAGTAAAACCCAAAGTTAATTATATGTTCATGAAGTGAAAAGAGAATCCCAAATTTTACTTAATGCTTGTAGTAAATTGAAAGAGAGAGTCTGCATTGATGGATGCTTGCAATAAATAAACAATATAGTTACAACTTTGTTTAAAGATTGAAAGATTCACCTTTTTTTGCAGAGAAAGAAATCGACACCGAGAATTTGAATCGACGACGAAAGCTTTAGCTTCAAACCGAGTGAGTTTCGAAGGTGAAAACTAAAACTTCAAACTGATGAGAGGCTTGACAACAACCGGAGGCTACACATCTGTAAAGCTATGGGGAAGAGACAAGTTAGGGTTTTTTGCAGCTTTAAGGTGAAGAGCGGAAAATGAGATGAACTAAATTAAAAATGCCTCTTATTTTAATTTAATAAAAAATAAGAGACCTCATGAGGTCTCTTATTTTAAAAATATTATTTAACAAATTTGACTAATAAAATGAGACTTCACAAGGTATCAAATCTAAATTAATGTTTTTTATTTTAACAAATAGCGACCTCGTGAGGTCGCATATTTTATACGAAGACATACTATAAAATAAAAAAATTAAAATAAGTCACTTATACTATTAATTAGGCAAATTTTTTTATAAAATTGACCTTACGAGGTCTCTCCTGTTAAAAAGAATTAATAAAGTTATTGATGCAAATAACGACCTCATGAGGTCTCTTTATAGCGACCTATTTTTTAGGTCAGTTTTCTTAGGTGTCCTTTTGCAATTTTTTTAGTAGTCGCCAAGTGAACTCGGCGATCCTCAGGATTTCATTTCTTCGTTCTTTTCAGCCTTTTTGCTCCTTTTTGCCAAGTGGTGTCCATGCTTTGCCTCAAACTCAAAATACCTGAAACTCAAGCTTATTCATCAGTATTTGAGACAAAATAAGCGTTTAAGTTGGGGGTATTGATGAGTCCATGATTTGGACTCATTTAGGGCTTTATTTGGATATATTTAGTGTCCTCAAATATTTATTTTGTACCAATAATTGATGTAAAATACTTGATTTCTAGGTATTTAGATTGAGGAACAAAGCATGGACACTAATTTGTAAAAAGGAAAGAAGTGAGCTGAAAAAACGAAGAAATGAAGGCCTTGTGATCACCGAGTCCCTTTGGCGAGTCGCCTAATGGCCTCTTGACCGCCTAAAGTTCCACTGTGCCAAGCCCTGAAGGAGAAAATCAATTTGGGAAGAGAAAGGAGCAGTCGGCGTGTCACCGAGTGGTTTCGCGATGCAGTGTTGGATCGCCGAAAGTTACAGAACTTGAGGAAGCTGAAGGACAAAGCAAAAAGGCGATGAAACTGACCAAAGGGTGGATCGCCGAGTTGATCGGTAATCCCGACTTACTACGCCAAATGGTCCTTCGCAGCATATTTTTGGAGACTATAAATACATTTTCAAACATTAATCTAAGCAACTTTTTATCATATTTTTGGAATTAGTTTTGAACTCAGAGTATTAAGACAGGTTTTCCTTAGCTTTGCAGAATTGAAGTTTTCCATCTTTGAGAAATTGGAAGTGGGTCTTTGAGATTCTTCAATTTGGACCTTTGTAAAGATGAAATTAATCTAATCAAGTTGATGGAAACACAATTTGGTAACAATTTTTATGTTTTTATGATGTCTAGCTAAAACCCCAATTCTTGGGGTGTGATTATGTGATTAAGGGTTGATTTAGCTGATAGGTATTGCTAATTGTTAGTTTAAATGCTATTTAGAAGTGATTTCAATCATTAATTGTGGTTAAAAATAAAGGATTGTAGTTGCAAATGCAGTCCTACCTTCGTGTTTTTGGCTTGCTTGAGAGAGAGGTTTTAAAACCAATATTATTGAATTGATAGTCTGTGGGTATTGGGTTGTAATGGGTTCAGCTCGAAAGAGTGAATCTAAACGCTTTTCCACACATTCAACTTGAGAGAGTGAACGGACTAAGGCGTAGGCTGTGCTTATAAGCTTTCTTGTTGGTGTTTGAGAGAAACCGACTTAATTCGGGGTAAATTGTTCGAGAGAAAGTTTACCTCCTCTATAGTCTAGCCTATTCACTAATTTACAACTATTTACTATCAGTTGCAATTACCCATTTGTCTACATTAGTCTATAATCGAATCACATCCCAAGAACCCGTCTCATTATTGTTATTCCTTGTTATTTGCTGCTGTTGTAGTTGATAATTACAATAAAAACCCCCATGTTATTTGACATTTGTGTCACCCCCAAATTTGAATTATGTTTTTATTCGATAATGTATATTCCTATAATTGACTTGACAATATTCGTACTTCCTATTGAATCTTAAACACGTACCGCTCCCTATGGGATTCGACCCCAACTCATTTAGTTGGGTTATGTACTAACTAGCGATCGTTGACACTTAGAATTGGATGAAGTATCCTTGTAACGTTAATCAGAGACCTTATAGAGTTAAACTCTATCACAAAAATTTAGAGTACTGAAAGAAGGGGAGTTTCCTAAACATCTTGGAGCCGCTCATTCATAAATGTGGCGCGCTTGACACTCATGAACAAGACTCTACTCGACAAGGCTTATAAGACATCCTAGGACCATTCTAAACCTTGTGCTCTGACTACCAAGTTTGTCACGTCCCAGGGGTACCCCGTAGATGTAACATGGCATATAGGACTCCTAGAGACCCCATACAAGCGACTTAGCATTCATAACATAGAAATAGAACAATGGAAGTAAAACAACAATTCAAGTCCAAAAGTTTTATAAAAGAGAAGCAAACATCTAAAACAATTATCACAATAGCCATCTAATACAATAGAATGAAATTGGGCCTAGCCCATACATCATGCCCAAAAGTTAAATACAATAATTGAACTGAAACAATAGAATTCTTCCTCGAAGCATGAGGACTCACCAAAGCTAGAAAATCTCGAAATCAACCACTAGCCACGAAACTGAGAAACTTGACTATCGGACCCTACATATAGGGAAATGTAGGCAAGAGTATGCATTAGTAAAAAACAATGTACCAAGTATGATAGCTATGCATAAAACATTTAATCATGCTAAAAGGGGCATTTCATGACATGCAATTGGCCAAGCTAAAACATGATATAAAAGGGTTAGAAAACATAACTCATAAAACCATGGTCAATGCAAGCTAACATCATTTGAAACCTTAGAACACATATGAGATACTTCTAGAAGTAACCTTAGTTCATTATTAATGTGGGAATCAGCCTTAACCGACACAGAGACCATGTGAGCTATAATATGATCCCTAGTGTCTCCCATAACGAAAAGGGTTGTCCTACTTGCCAAGGTAAGGACCTTAAATCTGAGCTAAAGTGGATTCACTAGCTATTGTCTATCTAGACAATCATCCTATGGGGGAACATCAGTATGGGATAAGAAGATTGCTACTAGTAACCTGACCTCTACTAACGGGAGAGCTTCAATCTCAAAATCCTCTCGCTGCTAAGCATAAATCCCATGGAATAGTCATTTCTTTTTGATATTATTATCAATGGAAAGGCACGTCATCTTTCCAATCCAAGCTAATTCATCATTCATGGAAAGGTATCATTCAATAACCGATCCAACCTAGGTTCATTACGATAGCTCTTAATCTTTGATTCAATTAGGTGAGAAAACCTTTCGACCTTAAAATTCTTATTATATGAGAAAACCTTTCATATCCTACTTTTATGTGTATATGAGAAAAATCCTTTCAACAACGCATCTACATCATTATCATTGATACTTTACTCTGAAAGCGTCCTTAAAACATTTGCATAGATTTCATAAGATCATGCATAATTCCATAATTTACCTTTCATGGTTCAAAACCTACTTTCACTCATCAACATTTAGAAAACAAAGGATTAGATATGGATTTCATCATAATTTCGTATAAAGCTAGCATACATGCTTAATTTCATAAAACTCTTCCTTTATAATCAAAATCCCACATCACATGATCATAACTTGAAAACATTGGGAAAACATGGCTTCTTAGGGGAATCATCATAAAATCATAGTATTTCATCAATTCATGCATAAGAGATCATAATTCAATCATTTAGATCAATAATTAAAAAAACCCATGGTAATTGAAGAAAACCCTAACTCAATTGGGGAATTCTAACTTTTGAAATAGGAGAATTTGGGAACTCCATGAATGGAAGGAATCCATGGATGAGAACTATCATACCTTACTATCAAAGCCCACAATTTTCACGAGGAATGGAGACTTGGCCTTAATCCTAGCTTGAACCCCTTCTTCCTCTTTAAATTCTAGAGAGAGAAATATTGTCACGACCCAAGGGTACCCCCTAGACGTAACATGGCACATGGAATCCCGAAGGACCCAAGTAAGCCCATTATCTTATCATCATCACCTAAGTATAGAGTAATAAAGAATAAAACACAATTTCAAGTCTTTAATAAATCTTTCATAAAATTAAAGCGGAAGTCTAGACATAGTCTCATTAAGCCATCTACTACAATCGGAGTCTCAAAATATTGGGTTCACCACCCTTGCAATAGAGAATATGAAAATGTCTAGTACAACTCATGAAATGAAACAACAATAAAGCTCTTGTCCTCGGATACATGAGGACATACCACAAGCTTGAAGAGTAGTCAACCCAAACTTGAACTAGAAGGAGTCGCCTTAGACGCTGGAACCTACCTTAGTAGAAAAATAGAAGAAATATGGTTTAGTACAATTAATGCACTAAGTATGGTAACTATGCATGAAAACCATTTTAGATGATAAAAAGGGACATTTAGTTGAAAACTATGCATTTGATCAAGTTTATGAAGTATCATAGAAACAAGTGCCAAAAGCATAAAATACAGGCATATTCAACATATTAATCATGTCAGCATAAGGAAACAAACCATAAGAACCATCAAATAAACCTTGTGCAATGAATGGATAAGGTCTCATACCCCTATCCACACTAAGGAAAACTCAGTAAGTGATTATAGTTCCTAACTCCAATTCTAGTTCATTCTATCACAGTGGGATTAGCTTTAGCCGACATACACCATGAGAGATTAGTCATTGAATCCGGTGTCTACCCCACACCGAAAAAGGGTTGTCCTACTTGCCTAAGGTAGAACTATAACTCTTAGCTTACGTGGATCCACTAGCTGAAGGCCTATGTGGGCACAAAGTTTATGGGATATGGAGACTATTTCTAGAAACTTGAACTAAACTATGGTAGAAGGTTTCAATCATGAGACAACTACTTTGGGAACCTGTACTCAACTAGTGTAAAAGGAACCCATATGGGAAACCAGAATCAACTTGTGTAAAAAGCTTCCATCTCATAGTCATATCCTCTCGGTGCTAAGCATTATTTCCCCTTTTGAGTTCATATTAAGTCTTGACTCAAGTTGATAAATAGGAAAGAATGTCTTGACACTCAATCCACAATTCATTTTATAGCTCATAGATTTATTACGGGAGACTAGTCTTCAACCCTTAGAACCAACATATGTGACAAACCTTTCACATTACATGATCTTCATAGCTATGTGTGTTCATAAGGATAATCATCCAACCAATATCACAATTAGATCATAATAGAAGTACTTTACTCTCAAAGCAATCCAATTAAATGCACACAAGTCTCATACATATACTACTTCTCATGCTTAGCCCTTCAAGGGCTATAGATCACTATGCATAAATATCTCTAGAATTACTTCATTAAACATGTACAATAACCTAATTCAAGTAAGCAATCCATCACATTCATAATTGGAACACAATCTACTAACAAAGACCCATATTCATGCTTCAAGATCCAATTTTATGGAAACCTTGAAATTCATGGATTCTTGCATAATTCTTTATGAAAACAGTATTAATTCATCAAATTAATCATAATATAAAACAATAAACACATTTAAATTGTTTTGAAAGTGAATCCATACCATAGATTGAAAACCCTAACTTTTGGAGTAAACCAACTTTGAGAAATAGAGTTTTGAAGGGGTTTATGGAAGAAAGCTATCCATAAATCAAAACCACCACACCTTGATTGGATATCCTTCACGAAATTGAAGAGCAAAGTTGAGTTCTTGTGCCTTAGTCTTCAAGTTCTTGTTCTTTTTCAATGTAGGATTTCTAATGAGAGAAATATTGTAAGGAAGAGGATTTTGGGAATTATTTGGGTGTTGTGAATTAATGACTTGCATTGGGTGAATTTGACTTAAAAACAACTAATATAGTACCCCTAAAAATACCTAAAACGACCTCACTTTAATTGGACTTAAATAGGAAAAGACTAAGTTGACCCTCAATTATTGAACCCGTCCAGGCTCCACGAGTCGTTGTGAGGACAACGATCCGTGGTCCCTCTCGTGAAGGTTGGACAGTAATTAGGCACATGGTGCCTTAGGCTCACAAGCCCAAGGGATCACCACGAGGGGCTCTATGAGCTGTGGTCAAGACCACGGGCCGTGGTCTCTCTCATGGTCCTTGAGGCAGTAGCCTTGCCACTTGGGGGTCCCTAGCTCAATGCCTAAGGCATCTTCACGAAGAGCTCCACGAGCCGTGATCAAGACCACGAGTCGTGGTCCTTCTTTGTGAAGTTGAGATAGTGTCTAGGCAAATTGGTGGCCACTTTACCATGGCCAAGGCAAGAGCTCGAGTTGCCTTCACGAGCCGTGGTATGGACCACGACCCGTGGTCCTACTCGTGAAGGTGGGGCAGTAGCTCCAAGCTAGGGGCAACCTTGGCCTTTGTCCTTCGCTTGCCCCGTTTTGCCTTGGCACTTGCCCCTTTGTCCTTGACTCTTATAACCCCCATTCCTAACATTCACTCTCACATTTAAACTCTAGTTTATCCTATCATTTTCTGGAGTGTTACATTATCTCCCCCTTTGGAACATTCGTCCTCGAAAGACGATTTAGACACCTTACAGAATTAAAGACTCAAGACTAGCAGTCCATCATGCATGAAAAATCAAAATAATGCATTATTTAAAGGAGGAAACATCAACTCCATTTCAAGACATAATCATAGGAGGAAGGAAGTAGGAGCTACATCCACAACCCATTATGCACAAAACTCATCATTTCATATAATCATAGGAGGAACTACCTTCTCCAACTAAAATAAGCTCAACACAACATTATGGAGCCAATATGCCATCTCATAAAAAACATAATAAAACATGTTCATCAACACATCTCATGAAGTCAAATATGCAACATCATACTAAAAATGCACGACCGAATGAGGAAACACATAAATAATGAAAACTCATTTTATCACTAAACATGAATTTCATCAATAACATGCATCATTTAAGGAAACCATGGAAACATACCACTTACACATGACTTCCAAAACAAAGAAATTCAAGAGGAACTATTTACCTCAAGCTTAAATAGGAGTAGAAGGAAAGAGATGACGGTATCAGGACTTCATGTCGGCCTCGGCCTCCCAAGTAGCACCCTCAACTAAATGACTTATCCACAAAACCTTAATGGAAGCTAATGTAACGACCTGAGAGAACCCCTAGTCGTTACCGGCGTATTCGACCTCATGGAGGTCTCATTCAAGCCCTTAGCATTCGTCATAGCATTTATCATAGAAAAAAATAAAGGAAAATTTTAAACTTTTTCATAATATAACTCAAGACTTAAAAAGTCACCTCATTTAAACCTTTAATACAAAATCAAAGTACTACGTCTCAAGGTAGCCATCTTAAAATACGACTACAACACAAGAGGGACACATCCCTTCCTATATAAAAGAAACTAATATCTAGTACATTGAACTTATGGAAACTCTTTAACATAAAGGTCCTTGAATCTTTAAGGACACACCCGAACTTGGGAATAGTAAGCCAAGCTCATCACTTCTAGGAAAGGCCCTTTAGCCACCATCACCTACACTTGGTGTAAAAAGATGAAGAAGAATGGTGTTAGTACAAGAATGCACTAAGTATGATAACCATGCAAAAACATGCTTTTAAAAGGGACATTTAGTTGGAAACCATGCATCATGCCTTTTTAGAGAAACTTCAACAACATTTAGTACATTAGGCACAATATTAACCACATACATCATCATGCACATGGAAACCATTCATAATAGCACATAGAGCCACTTATAACATTTTAGGCACATTCAATGCATACAATACATTACCTTCCTCTTTATCTTAACTCCTTTCCTCAAGCAACCCTTAGGGAATACTTGGTGCAATGTATCACCTTAAGGTTACCAACGGTGAACTTACATATAGCCTTCATCCAACGAACCACATATATTCATAGAGTCATAAGCACACCGTAAGACATAGTCTTCACATAGGAACCATCACCTAAGACAACCCCCAAGTCACACTAGTGCAATATGCAACTAGCATCCCATAATACTACTCACACCAAGTATTCCTAGGAAGCAACCATAGACTAGGCACATCATATTCAACAAGTCATATTATCTTCAATTAACATTAGACATAAGACCAACATACTTCATAACATCATATAAGGACTCATTTTATTTACTACATCATTAGTCATAACCCATTTAAGTTCATATCATAGGTAAACCACCCTCACAACCCCTTCACAAGCTCAGTTGTGGAATGTACACATGGAGTCCCATACCCCCACATATACTAAGCAAACCCATTAAGAAGTCAAAAGTGCAATTCACATGCATAATCATACTTCATGTCTTGATAGGTAAAGTCAACCTTAACATGCTTTCATATAAACATACATAGCCCATAGTCTTCATTACATAAAGAGCCTAATCATAACCTCCCTTAGAGTCCACTTGTGCAATGCATAAGTAGCGTCCATAGTCCTACCTACACTAAGTAAATCTTCAAGAACTCATGACTAGAGTTCATATTCCTATCTTAGTTCATTTCTTAACTTTTGGGAGACATTGCCATAACCGACATAGATCATGTGAGCTACATAGTATCTGGTGTTCTACTCGCACACCGAAAAGAGAGGGTACTACTTGCCAAGGTAGGACCTACATACATAATAGCTATCTAGTGGATCTACTAAGCTAAGACCTAGGGGGGCACGTAGTTATGGAACAAGGAGATTGTTACTAGAAACCTTGACTTGCTAGGCATGGAGGTTTCCATCTCATGAGACAACATCTATGTTGGGAATCCGGACTTCCTAAAACGTGAAGGTTCTCTTGTGGGAAGCCGGACTTGCTAAACGTGAAGCCCCACTCTCATTTTTCATGCTCACTTGGTGCTAAGCTCCAACTCCCTTTTTAAACATCTTTAAGCCTTTATTTAACATTAGTCATAAATAGGCTTTAGGGACTTAATCCCTCATATCATATAGCTCAGAGGTTTCTAGGATGAGAATGACCTTTCATCATAGAACCTACATTATGTGAGAATGACCTTTCACATTGTCATACCATATTCATAACATAGTTTAGTTTAGAGTACAATTGAGGAAAACCTTTCAAGAGACTCACTTTCACTAGATTACCATAAACCTTATTCATTCATGTGAGAAAGCCTTTCACCTAAACACCTTTATGCAACACATATTCATACCTTGCTAATCATATAGTTTGCATTGCATAATAAGATATACGGGTGCATATAATAGTTAACCTTTCAATAGACACCATAACACATCATATTCATAGCTATACCTGTAGAGTGTGTGTGCGCATATTGGTCCTCATAGTGACATAATAGCAACAACATTGATATTGAGTGCACTTCCCTTCAAGGGATCACAACACATTCACAATGTCCCCAAATCGTGAGCAATTCACATATAAATCTTTTATGGATTCTAGACCACACACCCACACTTCATCATAGGAGAAAAGGACACATTCAACATTGAATAGGTGCTCCTAACATGTATATGATCACACATTCATATAGGGATCATATAGGTAGGGGTCATTCCACAATAGTACTTAACATAAAAAATCATGTAGACCACACCTTATCCCTAACATTATCATTCACATTATATTCCTAATCATCAACACACTTTAAACATCATGCTAGCATTGAGAATTTCATAAATAACCTTTATAGCACAACTTCATAAACATATGCATCATAATCATCAATTCACTTCACATATATTGTCTTCAAGGCCATGATCTCAACATGCATTGATAGACAAGAAGTAAACAGCGCCACCATAAGTGGACCAAACCACACAACATCAATTCTCATACTACAGACTAGAAGTTAGGTAAACTTACCAATTCTCCAAGCCATGATCACTATGGATCAATCGTCAACATTTCATAATCAATTGACATAGATAGTAATAGGAATCAACAATGTAATTCAATTACATAAACATAATCTAAGTACAATTCTATAAACAAAGGGATCAACACATAACTTTGCCCATAAGGCCATAATTCTCAACTCATCCATATACCAACAATTCAATATGAATAGGTATAGATAATCATAGAAAACATCAATACAATCTAATCTAAACATAATTTCACCAATAGAGATCATATTCACAAAGACCCACATCATAGGCCAATTTTCGAGAATTTGGGGATCATGGGTTCTTCAAGAATTCTTTTGAAAATTATCTTAAAACCTTAATGCCACATTCATTCATCAATAGAATGATTTATAAAATCGTTTGACAAGGGACTCATGTTTAGATTGAAAATTGGGAATTTTGGTCTTCGAATCACTTTTGAAAATCTTTGATAGAACTCGTTGAATGAGAGGTTATTCAAGATTCAAGAGTTACCATACCTAAATTATTGAAGACCCATGAAATTGAAGAAGAATTCAGTTGAAAACCTATCTTCTAGGTTGTGCTTCATAAAGGTCTTCAATGGAGTGTTTGAGAGAATCTACTTTTGAGAGGGAAGGGTCAATTTGAATAATGGGGTCTAATTCTAGATTTTGGGGTTTTAACCAACTTAAAATACCCTAAAATAGGTAGAATAACCATTTATAATAATTCCTCAAAGTACCCAAACCACCCCTCAATTAGTTGGACCTTTTAAACAAGTCAAACTTGAGTTTTATTTTCGCAGATTTTGTCGGGAAACAAGTCCGCGACGCGGAGGTATTCTATGGAGATTAAATTCTGAGACAGTAAATTCCATGGTGTCTCCGCGATGCGGAGCCACTTTTTGGCCATTGGTGAAGCAAGTCCGCGACGCGGAGCCACTCCCTCCATGAACAACTTTAAGCTGCCTTGGCAGCTTGTTCGGCCAAGGGTTAGGGTCCTCCTCGGGAACCTTTAGGATGGTCCCGGGAAGTCGTACCCGAACGTTTTGACCCTAAAACCATTTTATTAAGGCACTAGGGTCACCTCCACTGATTTTAGACTACAAACAACAAATAAAAATATGAACAACATACTAGAACACACCAACACGTAAAAGACTAGTTTCCGAACGTCTTGGTCGTCCCTTGACGTTTCATTTCCAAATTCTTTAAAACTGAATAAAAAAGCTATTCTTCATTATTTTAACAAGTTATTAATGCATAAAAGCCATGTGAGGCTCTAGTTTATCCTACTTCATTTTGAGGGTTGTTACAATATCTCTCACTTTGGAACATTCATCCTCGAATGACACTTAAAACACTTCCGAGGACTCAATGACCCAACTAGCAGCTAACAATTCACAACATACAACATCAACATAGGAGCACACATCAAGGAGGAACATCAACTCCACATAAAAGGCTCAAAACAACTTTGTGCAATTTAAGAAAGTAGCAACACATCTACCAACTCCTTATGCATCAACTTTATTATTTCCCATTTCATTGGAGGAACTTCCTTCTCCAAATCATCATTCTCATTTCAAACACAAAAGAATCACAACAAGCAACTATCTCATTAAAACACATTATGATACTTTATCATAAGAAATCATTTAAGTATGCAGTTCAAATCAACTCATAATGCATCAACCACATAGGCCTTTCTCATGTTCATAGGAGGAACTACCTTCTCCAAATAATGACATTATATTTACCCCTTTTATATCATCATAGGGCCCAATATGCAATGGCTTTCAAATGCACACATAGACATGATCAACATTTCCACTCATGAGGCAATTAAGCAATTCATATTAGTTGCACCCTAACATGAGGATTATAGATCATCTACTACTCTTATCATTTAATCATCATACAATCAAGAACATACAGGGCATTACCATGTTTAGTTATGTTCAAGGAGGGACTACTTTCTCCTAGTCACAACATACACACATGGCATCATAAAACTCATAAGCAAGCATTACAAAAGGTCAATTCATTTAAGGAGAAAATCTCAACTTCTAATCTAAGCATGCTCATACTCTCTTCCTCATGAAGTCAAGAGTGAATTCACCATATAAAGATGCATATTGACATGAGAAACATGAATTTTATTACTAAAATTCCAATTTTTTTTATGTAATAAGAATCCTTCAAAACATGCGTAACATTGTGTCTTCTAAGACATGCATAACATACGGAGATCATGCAACTTATAATCACATGCAAGACTTGAAAACATGAACAAGCTACTAGGAACTCTTTGGTCTCAAGCTTGAATAAGAATAGAAGGAAAAAATAAGGATATCAACAACCTTACTAATCACTCATCATCCCCCACTGAGGGTAAACCCATCTAACAGCACGTTAAAGTAACCAAGAGAACAATCACTTACCAATTAAGCACAATGTCCCCCTCTTGGGATCAAGTTATGCAAACTGCTTTAATCATTACCTCCTTCATCTCTAAGGTACGAAGCATTCTCCACTAAATCTTCACTATACTCCCTTAGGTGAGGATTTCAAGAATTCAAAAAAAAAGAGTATCTATACCACTCCACTTCATATCTATCACCCAAAGTGGTTCTCAACATGGAGAACTCAAGGAAATTCAATGTAGAAATATTAAGGGCACCCAAAACCTTACAATCTAGGCACATTATCTCCCACTTGGAATGAGCCTACCCAAATCTTTATCACATCATACCCTTATCATCACCTTTGGTGTAGCTTTCCGCTCAACCATGCCTAGGTATTATCTAACTCCCTCTTTGAATGACTATACTTAAGATCAACATTACAAGACAACTATCCTCTTTAGAGTTGGTCAACATCTATTCTCTTGTCTTTCCCATGAACTAAGGGGTACATGCAACTCTCCAAGTTAATCTTAGCGCAAAACACTATCCGAACTCATGGAACAAAGATCTTTTTTCCGCTCTTAGGGCAAGCCTACACAAGAACTCCGATCCACACAAGGGCAACCATGAAGCATTACTCAAAAAAGGGCAACTTTGAACTCACACTACTTACCACATTCCTTCAAAACTCCACAAATCTACACCATGACTTTCTACTATCATTAACCATCACCATAAAGCAACTCATTATCCTAAAAAGGATTTCATTCTTACCATAACAACTCTTATCATACGATAACTACACCACTATACAACATTTTCAATGTAATACTTCCAACCACATAGGTCACATATAGCCATGATTGGCATCACTATACGATTTCCAAATCTACCTTCATATATACTCATATAGTCACCACATCATAATAAGCATTAAAACTCACCTTTTCTTCCCTCGATCCTTGCAACATCACCCCTTCCAAGTAATCACATCTAGAAGACCACCGGACAAGGGAAAATAAGAGAGAGATATCATATGGAGTTAAGCTCTATTGCACGACACAAGAGTAATGAAGAAAGTGAAACTTCTATCTTCTTATATCCTCTCGCTAATAGCTATGTCGTGACTCACACCGATTAAAAAGAATCTACTAGACGTGGCTCATGAGATGTTGAATCCTAAGACCATTTACATAACCTAATGCTCTGAAACTAAATTTGTAACGACCCGATAGCACCCCCTAGTCGTTACTGGCGTATTCGACCTCTCGGAGGTCTCATTCAAGCCCTTAGCATTCGTCATAGCATTTATCATAGAAAAAAATAGCGGAAAATTTAAAACTTTTTCATAATATATCACAAGACTTAAAAAGTCACTTCATTTAAACCTTTAATACAAAATCAGAGTACTACGTCTCAAGGTAGACATCTTAAAATACGACTACAACACAAGAGGGACACATCCCTTACAATACAAAAGAAACTATTATCTAGTACATTGTACTTAAGGAAACTCTTTAACATAAACATCCTTGAATCTTTAAGGACACACCCGAACTTGGGAATAGTAAGCCAGGCAAGTCACACTAGTGCAATATGCAAGTAGCATCCCATAATACTACTCACACCAAGTGTTCCTAGGAAGCCACCATAGACTAGGCATATTATATTCAACAAGTCATAACATCTTCAATTAACATTAGACATAAGACCAACATACTTCATAACATCATATAAGGACTCATTCATTTACTACATCATTAGTCATATCCCATTTAGTTCATATCATAGGTAAACCACCCTCACAACCCCTTCACAAGCTCACTTGTGCAATGTACACATGGAGTCCCATACCCCACATATACTAAGCAAACCCATTAAGAAGTCATAAGTGTAATTCACATGCATAATCATACTTCATGTCTTGATAAGTAAAGTCAACCTTAACATTCTTTCATATAAACATACATAGACGATAGTCTTCATTACATAAAGAGCCCAATAATAACCTCCCATAGAGTCCACTTGTGCAATGCATAAGTAGGGTCCATAGTCCTACCTACACTAAGTAACTCTTCAGGAAATCATGACTAGAGTTCATATTCTTATCTTAGTTCATTTCTTAACTTTCGGGAGACATTGCCATAACAGACACAGATCATGTGAGCTACATGGAATCCGGTATTCAACTCCCACACCGAAAAGAGAGGGTACTACTTGCCAAGGTAAGACCTACATACATAATAGCTCTCTAGTGGATCCACTAGGTTAAGAGCTGCGGGGGCACGTAGTTATGGAACAAGGAGATTGCTACTAGAAAACCTTAACTTACTAAGCATGGAGGTTTCCATCTCATGAGACAACATCTATGTTGGGAACCCATACTTGCTAAATGTGAAGATTCTCTTGTGGGAAGAAAGACTTGCTAAACGTGAAGCCCCCACTCTCATTTTTCATGTTCACTAAGTGCTAAGCTCCAACTCCTTTTTTAAACATCTTTAAGCCTTTATTTAACATTAGTTCATAAAATAGGCTTTAGGGACTTAATCCCTCATATCATATAGCTCAAAGGTTCCACTAATATAAGTCCTACGGGAGCACGCAGTTATGGAACAAGGAGATTGTTACTAGAAACCTTGACTTGCTAGGCGTGGAGGTTTCCATCTCATGAGACAGCATCTATGTTGGGAACCCGGACTTGCTAAACGTGAAGGTAATCTTGTGGGAAGCCAGACTCGCTAAACGTGAAGACCCCACGAACTATTTTATTAATTTATTATGGTTTCTTTGATATTCTTAGACTTAGTATTTTGAAATTAGATGCCATTGATGTGATGACTTTTAGATTTTGGGAATGATATGTAATAGACTTTAGTAGATTCCTATTTCTCACTATAATAAGACATTTTCTTTCTCATTATTCTCATATTTCATAGGTTGAATAACTAATATAAGTTGGAGTGTGAATTCGTCGGTTCACCCACCTTAAAGGTTAAGTATGGGTTTCACTCATGACTTGTTTTCGGTCGTGACAAACTTCGTAGCAGAGCTTTAGGTTCGGTGAGCTCATCTCACAAGGATATGTCTAATATATCTTGCGGAATAGTACGGGGACACCTTTACTTTTCTTTAGGAGGCAATAAGACTTTAGAAAACTCATTTCTTTCTTTGTTTTGTGCTATTACTTTAATCCAATTTGTATATAGGTGATACAAATTGGTATCTAACCTTCTTCACGCTATTTCACAGATGGTCAAGACTAGAGCAACAATTGTGGCAACACAGACATCAGTAAGAGAGAGTGAATTTGAGCCAACTGTTACGACACTAGTTCGAGGAGGAGTAATGACTAGAGGCTGTGGGAGAAAGCCCACCAAGGGCAGAGGTAAGGCAATTGGGCCAACCAGGGATAGAGTAGTGACCCCTCCATCAGTCGATGACGTATAAAGAAAGGTAGATGAGGTGGAGGATGAGAATATTCATTAGAAGGAAGCACCACCCCAACCTAGTCTAGAGATGATCGACCAGGTTCTCACCTATCTCAGTGGGTTGTTCGATCAGGGCAAAGCACCCCAACGTTTTTTGTACCACCACCTTAAGTTTAGGGAGTAAAACATGTAGCCGTTGTGGCTCCCCGCATAGATGCATCCTTGGAAACATGAACGTTTCCTCGATTGACTACATGACCTATAATGACTAGTGACCAACATGATCTCTTTATTAAGTTCTTAAAGTTGAATATGAAGATGCTTATGATTTGTTTATTGATTATCATGTGCTACTTCATGATATGGATACATGGAGCAATTTAGTGTTGTGTTTGTGACATACCAGTTCCAAGGAGATGCCAAAATGTGGTGGTGGTCTCATATTGATTGTCGACCAACAAACACACTACCTATGACTTCGGTAACATTTTCTAGTATCTTCAATGAATGTAATCATCTTTCGATCTCAAATAATATATGCATAGAATCTCCTTTCGGTCTCATCTATATGCCAAACTAAACAACCCAATTCCTTATTATATTCTCTCTTTTGATGTAGAAATATGGCAAACAGATCTAAGCATAACCTCTTATTTCAAGAAAGTTACATACATCAAATGTAAATTACTAGTATTGGACTAATTACCCACTCCAATCGATCTCTTTCGATCATCGACCATAGATCGGAAGTAGGAATTAACTTTTTAACCTTAACCCATAAATTAACCCCATACTAATTAGCCCAATTCTTGTATGAACAACAAAAAAATAGTGCGTAACACAATATCCACTACATTAAATCAACACCCAACACCACAATTACACCCCTAGATCTTGGTTTTAGCCACCCATCATAAAAATATAAGAAAATATACCTTCCATAAAGCAACCATGGGTAACATGAAATGAATAAATTACAAGTAAACCCACTATGGATTCAACTTCAATTTATCAAATTCAAGAGCAAAGTTGAAAAACCCTAAAAATCGAGAAAGTGTGCTTCAAGCTTTTCCACCTTTTCAAGCTTAGAAGGAGGACACGAATCACCGTTTGGAGTTCATATCGCCGAAATGGACAGTACACTTTTCTACCTTTTCAAGCTTAGAGGATGGACAAGAATGAGTCCACACAACTCCTTCGATGGATAATCGAGTTGGTTTTGGCATTGCTTAATGTTTTGTTTTCAACCTTTTGACTTCTTCTCAATACTGCACTCAGAACCCAATTTATTGAAAGCAATAAAACAAAAGTAAAGACTTAGATTGCCTCCTAAGAAACACCTTATTTAACGTTGTGAAACAATGATGTTTGACGTAATCAAAGACACAACTTCCATTCAAGTGTCAACGATCGCGTGTAGTAATATAACCCAACCGAATTGTTTGGGATCGAGTCTCAAGGGAGCAATTAACAGTTGAGAATTAAGTAGAAAAGCAAAATTATGTTCTAATCAATCATAGAAATAAACATTAATGAAAACAAACATAATAAATTCAAGGTGTAACACAACTGTCAATTATCAAAAAGGGGTTTGTATTCAAATAATAAACAAAAATAGAAAAAATATAACGATGCGAGATAGGGAGATGAGATTCTTGGGATGTGATAGAAATATGGGATAAAATAAACTACCGGGTAAATGTTGTTGATAGTAAATTGCTCAACATTCGTAACTAAGCTAGACTTTAGTGGGGGTAAATTTTTTCTCGAACAACTTACCATGAATCAACTTGGTTTCTCTCGAACACCGAGTTGCAACAATTAAGCATAACCTTCGCCTTAGCGCATTCACTCTCTCGAGCTTAATGTGTGGCAGAAGGTCTAGGATTCACTCTCTCGAGCTAAACCCACGACCACTCAATAACCACAGGCTATCGATTTAGAAGTTTTGGTTTTAAAACCTCTCCCTCGAGCAAGCCAAAAATACTAAGATGAAATCATTTTTGCAACTACAATCCCATTAAGTTCAAACACAACTACTAAACGAAATCACATTTAAACAACAAATAGACTAACAATGAGCAATATCCAATAGTAAATTTAACCCATATTCACATAATCACACCCCAAGAATTGGAGTTTTAGCTAGACATGAAAAGAGATAGAAATCGATACCAACAACTGCTTCCATCAGATGGGTACAATAGAAAATGTCTCTAAACACGTCTAAGATGAAGATTATTTGATGCCCACTTCCAATTTCTTGGAGTTAAAAACCTTCAAAACCTTTAAGCTCAAGAACAATGTTTCCCAAAAACACTAAGAAGTCAAACTGAAAATATTCTAAAAATCAGTAATAATTCGTTACAACTAGATACTAAGCTACAAATTTAAATGTGTATTTATAGTTTTCAAAAAAATGTGCTGCAAAGGACCACTCGTCGCAGTTAGTCGGGATCGCCGGTATACTCAGCGATCCGCCCTTTGTTCTGGTTCATCACCTTTCAGTTTTACCTTCAACATCTTCACATTTTGAATCATTGGGTGATATGGTGCTACTTCGCGGAAATATTCAGCGACGCGCCGACCGCTCCCTGTCATCACCAACTTGATCTTTTCTTTCAGGGGTCAGCACACTGGAACATTAGGCGAGGTTCAGGCCATTCGGCGACTCGCCTAATGCTTTAGGCGATCCTCATGTCGTCTTTTCTTCGTCTTTTCAGCTGCCTTTTTCCTTTTTGCCCAAAAGTGTCCACGCTTTGCCTCTAACTCCAAATGCCTGAAACTCAAAGATTTTCATCAGTTATTGAGACAAAATATGCATTTGAGGATACTAGATCTACCAAAATAAAGCCCTAAATGAGTCCAAATCGTGGACTCATCAACACCCCCAACTTAAACTTTTACTTGTCCTCAAGTAAAACTCAAGTTCTGTAGTTCAAGAAGGATGTCTCAAACAGTGATACACAAGATTCAATTATGAATGAACACACAAGACTTAACTTACTAATGCAAGGATCAATTGTGTACCCAAGATTCTCAAGCTCACAATACTTGCTTCAAATGCAAGTTCAAGATCAACAAAAATGTTCAAATGCCCTCACACAAAGAATGATTTTATTTTCACACACAATGATTCAATCATTTAATGTTCTGGAATCAAATGCATCGCTCACACTCACAAAGATGAACATAATGCATGCTTTCACCCATAGGTTTTCCCGTATTTTCCAATTGACAATTGCTTCAGCTTACTCAATATCACAAAGGTCTTTTCAAGGCTTGTAATGGGGGCTGAGTGTAAAGGTATGGTCAATTAGGATCTGTGACTTTTATCCTCATGAAATGTGGTGCTCAAAACACTTCATTTCCTCTTCTTTCATTATTTTCTTTAGTGCTCATAAGTCATCCCATTATTCACTTTCCATGGATTGTTCGAAAACCCCATTTCTTTTTGAATTTTCATAACTTTATTTCACGACTTTTTCTTTTTCATTCTTTTCTTCTCTTTTTTATGGAGGGGTTCCATTTTTCTCAACATCATGGGTTAAAGGAGACTTTTCTTGCACTTCTTGACTTGCCTTCTCTTTTCACCACACCCCCAACTTAGGCTTTTGGCCTACGTTGGCTATTCAATCAATCACAAATGAAGAGGAATATAGGTAGTGGATTAAGAAAGGTCATGTTTTCATCAAGTTTCTTCCAAAGAAGGGTAAGGCTCAAAGGGTGTTCAAAAGTGGTTCACACACATTCACAAGGTAGGCCACAAAAGAGGTATATGTCAAATTGTTTCACACTCTTCAAAGTTGCCTAAGATCATATCACTTCGTCAACCGGACCAATGTGGCAAATTCTAGGTGTCACCATGTATGGTTCACGGTAAGCTTATCACAGACGACATTGACACCAAAGTCAAACAAGACTCCACACTTTCGCTAGTGTGCAACGATCATCTAAAGATAATCGATTTGATACATGGCTAATCACAACGAGATGCAAAAAGTTCACATATTGTTTATGCAACTTTATTTGGTGTCATCGTAGCCGCACATTCATGTTCATTCGATTATGAGCACTATTCAAGTCATTGGTATTGATCAAAACCGAGACTGAAATTAGCCAAAGAACAGCCACATTTGTAATTAAAGCACAAGGAGCCACAAGCTCACACATCCACAAAAAGTAGTGTATAATACAATATTAAGGTTAACAACTTAAATACACAATGAAAACACCAGTCATAATAGAAAGGTGGGCCTCACCCCACCACAAATAAAATTATTTGTCCTCAAATGCAAACAAGATCATCCAAAATTTTGATAAAGTAAGACAGAGAGGGAGGTAAAGAGGGGATCCTATCTAAGTAGTCGCTCCATCTGACTGGGGCTCAGTGCCCGGAGTAGCAGTCTGGACTTGGGCATCAGTGCCCGGAATCAACTTAGAAGAAACATCAGTATCAGGCCAACTCGAATCTGCCAAAGATCTATTTTCTAGAAAGGTCTACACAGTTGCATAGAATCCCCTGGCCCATGAAGGAATATTGGGGTCTTGAGGAGTAGTCTTCCTATTAGAAATGGTCTTATTGCCCTTTCCTCACCCACCAGTTGTGGGAGGTTTGGTGACCTTGGTCCTGCATGCAGCTGCAACCTCGTGAGGTGCAAACCTCTTTGCTTTCCTTCAGGGTGGCATGTTTCTTCTTGCAACCTTGGGTTTGGCCATGTCTGCAACTCATCGGGAAAAAGTTAGAAGACTTCAAACAAAAGCACAACGCATCTATCATAGACAGACCTGCGGACCCACGTGGTGAATCGCTGACATAATTTGGTGATCAAGGGTTAGTCCGCTGAAAGCTATAGTGCAAAGGGAATTAGGGGAGCAGACAAGGGGCGGGAAAGAAGACTTTCGGTGAGTCGTCGCGGATCTTTTGCAACCTCAGGCTTCTCGTCGAAAAATACAGAGCCCAGCAACCCATGGAGAATGAAATTAAGGGCAAGATGGGGACATTCGGCGAAACGCAGAGTGGTTCGGTGAGCTCGACCCAGCTCGCCAAACGACCCATCGTGCCTATTTTCAACCCAACTTATCGAATTCAACATTGCACCCCTAAAAACAAAATCAAAGCATACACAACTCAAATTAAGACTAGGCCCACAACACCCCTCAACATAGAAGCACAACCCCTAAAGATTTAATTCACTATGAGGTGCGTAATTATGAGATTTCAACCCTATACAACTTTTGGGCAAGATATTCGAATTAAAACCAGCCTTCAACTAAATTACTCCTATCTAAGAGGGTCAGCATATGACAACACGATAAGAATAATTGCATAAGAGTAAAAAATGTCAAAAATAGACTGAGAGATTTGGACACCAACCTTTAATGTTGACTGAATTAAGATTGAATCACTAGGTAGAAATGTAATCCAAGTTTCGAGCATAAATTCGATGACTAAAACACTTAGATTATGCAAAAATATAGCGAATAATGTGCAGGTGTGAGTTTGTGAAATGATAATGAGTGGGAAAGTCAAGGAGTTTGAAAAGTATAACCTTTTTGGCGTGAAAAACCATCCAGTTCTCGTCCATTCGGCGGCATTAGTCTTACTCGCCAATTCGCTCGGTGAAGCGCCTAGTAGACACTTACCTCGCTGAATTTTACCGAACTTCCAGTTGATTTAATGTTCCGAATGGTGGACTATATAGGGTTCGCCGAATAGGTCGAAGACTCGCCAAGAATTTCCTGGTTTTCGGCAAAAGTTACATAATCCAGATAAAATTTGTCTCGAGTCCAATGGCAGCCTAAGTCGGGGTCGTCGAACCTTTCGGTGATGCGCCGACTTGACCTTTTTCTCACCAATTCCCTTCTTTCCGAACACTTTCCACTCGTTAACCAAGACAACCAACACACCATTATTTCAAATAAAGAAAGATAAACAAATAAGAAAACTTGGGTTGCCTCCCAAGTAATGCCTTAGTTAATGTCGCGGCACAACGCAAGTCTATCTTCAAATCTCAATTTTGGGGTTAGCCATAGTGTCACTAGGCAAATGCCCTTGTTGTCTCGGGTTGAGATGAGATGATATATGACCCATTTGGGTCTACAACTGCTTGATCGACACTGAATGGTAGGTGACGGTCTAGTTAAGGGTAGACACATCTTCTTTCATTTCTTTTAGAATCTTGCCTGACCCTTCAACTTTGTTGAGGATACGATAGAGCATATCCTCAAACCTACCACCTTCCGAATCCTTTGGCTTTTGGCGCTCGTGGGGAGGCACATACCTATCCTTCTCCCCGTCCTTCCAATTTGAATTATCGTCCTTCCATTCACGATCTCGATCCTTCCAACCATCATCCCTATCCCAACCTTAGTTACCACTCTGCCTCGCGTAGTTTGAACGGTTGCCACCGCCTTGGTTGGCTAGGAAATTTACCTCTTCATTATACAATGCTTTAAACTAGGACTCATCTAGATTAGCAGACCCGACACCTACGACATTGATACAACGAGCACTAGCTCCTATGATATTTTTAGATAAAATATCAAGTTGAGTCATGATCTTGTCCATGTTTTGGTTCCTCTGTTGGTCCTTCTCCATCTGGTCCTTGGTTAGTTTGAATGTGAGAGGAGAGACTTGGTCTTCACAGGTATACCATCCCCTATTTATGGTAGTCATGCTATCCAAGAGTTGAGCCGCTATCACATAAGGTTGTTGCATCAAACATCCCAGAAAAAGTTGGTCAGCAACACCTTTATTTACCGAGTCAACACTCCGGTAAAAATACTGCAGCAACACGTTATTAGGAAAGCCATGAGTTCGGCATTGAAGCACCAACTTCTTGAATCGCAGCCAAGTTTCTTGTATTGGCTCACCTTCTAGACGCTTAAAGCTCTGAATGCTATCCCGTAGAGTCATCATCTTCAAAGGAGGGAAAAATTGCACTTGAAATGTGGTAACCAACTCCTTCACGAAGTGATGGATTCACGTGGCAATTCACCCAGCCACTTGTACGCCTCTCCCATCAACGAGAACGGGAATAACCTCAACTGGACCGACTCTTGGGATATCTTTTTGAAAGGGAACGGTCTACATACATCCACGACGTTTCTAATATGCTCATGAGGGTCCTCATGAGTCAAACCGCTGAAAAGCCCCTTTGGTTGCAAGAGTTGCAACATAGTACTCGTGATGTGAAATACCGCATTCCCTTCGGTCGAAGACAAGCGAATGGCACCAATACTTCCCATGAGATGGGGGTCATTAGCATGAGGCTCATTGACATCGCTGAGGTTTCCGATGTCGTCTTGATGGCCTACTTGGCTGCCATTGCTGCCGTTTACGCTCATGCTTTCTGTTTTCAACTCAATCAAGCAAAACAGAACTAAAAATTAAGTAGAAGTATCACTAAAAAGACCTAAAATTCTACTTAACTAAAAATTCTCAACTAACAACACTCCCGACAGCGGCACCATTTTGATGTTTGACGTAATCAAAGACACAACTTTCGATTCTAGTGTCAACGATTGCGTGTAGTAATATAATCCAACCGAATGGGTTGGGGTCGAGTCCCAAGGGAGAAGTTAACAATTGAGAATTAAGTAGAAAAGCAAATTATGTTCTAATAAATCATAACTATAAATATTAACAAAAACAAACATAATAAATTCAAGGGGTGACAGAAGTGTCAATTATCAAAAAAGGGTTTGTATTCAACAAATAAACAAAAATAATAAAAATATAAAGATGCGAGATAGGGAGACGGGATTCTTGGGATGTGATAAAATAAAGAACGGGGTAAATGATATTGATAGTAAATTGCTGAACATTTGTAACTAAACTAGACTTTAGTGGGGGTAAATTTTCTCTCGAACAACTTACCCCGAATCAACTCGATTTCTCTCGAACATAGAGTTGCAGCAATTAAGCACAACTTTCTCCTTATCCCATTCACTCTCTCTAGCTGAATGTGTGGGAGAAGGTCTAGGATTCACTCTCTCAAACTGAACCCATAACGACCCAATAACCACATGCTATCGATTTAATAGTTTTGGTTTTAAAACCTCTCTCTCGAGCAAGCCAAAAACACTAAGATGGAATCGTATTTGCAACTACAATCCCATTAAGTTCAAACACAACTACTAAACGAAATCACATTTAAATAGTAAATAGACTAACAATGAGCAATACCCAACAGTAAATTTAACCCATATTCACATAAATACACCCACGAATTTGGGTTTTAGCTAGACATGAAAAAGCGATAGAAATCGATACCTACAAGTGTTTCCATCAAATGGGTACGATAGAAAATTTCTTTAAGCACATCTAAGATGAAGATTCTTTGATGCCAACTTCCAATTTCTTGAAGTTGAAAACCTTCAAAACCTTCAAGCTCAAGAGCAATGTCTCCCAAAAGCTCTAAGAACTCAAACTGAAAATATTCTAAAAATCAATAATAATTCTCTACAACTTGATACTAAGCTACAAATTTAAATGGGTATTTATAGTTTTTGAAAATTTGTGCTGCGAAGGACCACTCGGTGTAGTTAGCCGGGATCACTGATAAACTCGGTAATCCGCCCTTTGGTCTAGTTCATCGCCTTTCAGCTTTTGCCTTCAGCATCTTCACGTTTTGAATCATTGGGCGATTTGGTGCTGCTTCGCGGAACTGTTTGGCGACGCGCCAACTACTCCCTTTCATCGCCAACCTGAACTTTTCCTTCAGGCTCAACACATTGGAACATTAGGCGAGGTTAAGGCCATTCAGTGACTCGCCTAATGCTTTAGGTGATCCTCAGGCTGTCTTTTCTTCGTCTTTTCAGCTGCCTTGTTCCTTTTTGGCCAATAGTGTCCATGCTTTGCCTCTAATTCCAAATACCTGAAACTCAAGGCTTTTCATCAATTACTGAAACAAAATATGCATTTAAGGACACTAAATCTACCAAAATAATGCCCTAAATGAGTCCAAATCGTGGACTCATCACACGACATAATTCTCATTTCCTCGACATTCATTTGTGGTATTTTGGATGGTGTCACCAGGCAACGTTCACTTTTACCTTGGATTGAGATGAGTAGAGATCTGGAACAACTAGGTCTCCAGCTGCTTGATTCACATTGAATATGAGGTAACTGTTTGAGACAAAGTGGAGAAGTAATTTTTCAATTCCTTCAACACTTTGTCATACCCTTCAACCTTGTTAAAGATCCTTGTAAGAATTTCCTCGTTTCAACCTTCTGTCCCAACTGGGTCTTTTGGTCATTGAAGATCATGGGAGGCACATATGTATCTTGGTCAGCCTCCCTATCTCTACAATTTCCACCTCGCCAATCTTTCCAACCATTATCTTTATCCTTGTTCCAACCTTGGTTCCCACCTTGTTGTTGATAATTGGTGTGAGAACCCCCCATTTGGTTTCCCAAATATTGCATTTCTTCATTATATAATGCCTCAAAGTTGGCATCATCTGGGCACTGCCCACTATTAGTTCCAACTACGTCCACCAATTTAAGTCCACCTCCCAGACATGTATAGACAACAAATCAAGTTGGGTTATCATTTTTGCCTTGTTTTCATCTCGTTCACTGTCCTTATCGATTTGTTCTTTGCTCAAACTCAGTTGTAGAGTAGACACTTGGTCTTCTCTAGTATGCCATGCTTGGTTAACTTTGGTTATGTTGTTAAGCGACATTGTAGCCACACCTTTCTTGACAAATTCAATGTTTAAACTAAAGTATTGCAACAGTAAATTGTCCGTAACACCATGTGTTGGACATTGCAAAAGTAGATTCTTGAACTGCAACCAAGTCTCATGTAGAGGTTCACCTCCAATGCGCTTGAAATTTTGGATTTGGGTTCGAAGTTTAACAATCTTTTTGGGTTGAAATAATTTCTCCAAGAAATCATTATTCAACTCCTCCCACGAAGTGATAGACTCATTCGACAATTTCGCCAATCATCTTGTAGCTTCACTCGTTAAAGAGAACATGAATAACCTCAAACATCACAGACTCTTGAGAGACGTTCTTGAAAACAAATGGTCCACGTACCTCCAAAAAATTCCTAAGTTGTTCATGGGGATCCTCATGGGCTAGACCCCCAAATTTTCCTTTTAGTTGGAGCAATTATAGCATTGTTCAAGTTATATCAAACACAACCCTCCCGTGGTTTAAACAATATTCACATGCATATAATTCAAATCACCCATGTTGTCGTTTTGACCATAGTGACTATCATTGTCATTAACATGGTCACTCATTGTATTAGACCTACAAATAATCCAACAACACACAACAGTAATCTGCTACAACTAAACAAATTTACAAACTAATTTCTCAAATAGAATTCTCAACCACCACTCCATGGCAGCAACACCATTTTTCATAACGCTCAAATGTACCCTTTAAAACCAATTAAGAGAGACAACGGTCAAAGTCAAATAAATACCCAACTAAGAGTCATGATTGAATACCATAAAGAATGGTATATCGTCAAACATTCTATCAAGAAATTTGGATTGTAAAATCAATGTAGTAGTAAAAATAAGTGGGTGGATGATTCCACCAATTTAATAAAGGGAGTTTGTTATCAATCGTCACAATTAAACTAAAATTACGGAAAATTTAAGAAGTAACAAGCAATCTAGAGGTTCAAGGATTTGAAATCAATGTCACATAGGGGTAATTGTGATGCTCTATAGTCCTAGACATTAACGAATAGGCTAGGTCATCTTCAATGACTCTAATTTTCATTTGATCTCGTAGAATCCTTTCATAGAATCTCCTTTCAGTCTCATCAATATGCCAATCTAAACAACCCAATATCTTACTCTATTCTATCTTGCAATTCAACAATAGGGCAATTAGATACGACCCATAAACTCTATTTTTGAGCAAGTTACAGACATCAAACCTAAATTGCTAGTATCAAACTCATTACCCACTCCAATCAATCTCTTTTTAGCATCGACTAAAGATCGGAAGTAGGAATTAAGTTTTAAACCTTAACCCATAAGTTCATCCCATCCTAATTAGCCCAAATTTATGAATAAACAACAGCAAAACAGAGCATAATACAATACCCACTACATTAAATCTACACCAAACCCATAATTGCATCCCTAGATCTTAGGGTTTTAGCTACCCATACCAAAAAGCAAAGAAATCATACCTTCTATGAAAGCAACCATATGTAACATCAAATTACGCAATTACAAGGAAACCCACTTTGAATTCAACTTTGATTTGTCAATTTCAAGGGCAAAGTTGAACCCCCCTCCCCCTCCACCCATAAAAAAAAACTAAAGAGTGTTCTTCAGAAGGTAAAGTTGTTTGTCTCACTATCCAACTCTATTCTCACCTAAAGCTTATCAAAGACCAAAAAATTGTGCAATACATTTCTTCTTTCTCCCTCCTTTGAGCTAAATAAATTCCCAAAATTTGACTCAAAACTCATATGCTACCCTATGGGTGATGTTTGTCGAGCTCGTCGAACTCGTTCGGCAAGTCTTCATTCATGCTTCAGCTCGCCTTCTCTTGCTCTAGGCTTTAGGTCTTTGAACCTCAGTCAGTGAGCTCGTTCGAGTCTGCATTTCACATTTGGTGTATCGCTGAGTATCAGCTTAGTTCACCTTTTGAACCTTCAATTTTTGTCCTTGCAATTAGCCATTTTTGGTATACAATTAGCCATTTTCGCTTGTGGTGATGAATAACAAGGTTGCTCTTCTTGTTTGGTGAGTCACTTTTTCTTTTGAAGTTCGCCAAACTACCTTGAAAGACACAAGTGTTGTGCACAGTCACTTTGGGCGAGGTCATACTCACTACATAATTCGTCTTTCTTGTTTGGCAATCGTCAATGTATAGTTTACACTTGTTTTTTCATTTTTGACAATTATTTCAAACATTCATCCTTGCCTTGTACATTAGCCCTAATAGATGCAAATAATCGAATTATCATCAGAATATGACATATTTAGGAATTGAGGATACTAATTATTGAGCTAAATCGGTCTCCAATGAGTGCAAATCTACCACTCATCACATATCTTAGTCTTTGAAAAAATAAGAATCTTGTAATACCATGAATTAACAAAGACTCATAAATCATAAGAATAGCTACTTTGAAATACCATGATTTCATGACATAATCAATGTATAAAATACTCTTAACCGAAAGCATCTATATATAATATTTTCTTAGTAAAAATGAACTTCAATCGGAAGTGGCTAAATTATGGAAATCTTTAATAGTAGGAATACTTCAATCGGAAGCAACCTAATTTCATAAAAACATGTGACACTTTATTTTAAAGCACCCTAGAATCATAGTCACTACAATTTCTCTTGCATGCATAATTTCAAAGCGTCAATTCATGAGCATAAGACAGACATATTGGATGGGTTTATAGGTAAAACCTTGAAAGCATCTAATTTTGATCAAATCATCTATAATACGATAAAATATACTGAACTGAATCATACACAATTCATACTATTAAAAATCATATAAAACCCTTGACAATTGGGTAGAATTCATAGAAGAGAATGGAGAAATCTTGGGACTCAATTGATGAAAAGGAAATCCGTTAATGAACTTCCCATATACCTTGATGAATTTTAGCTTTGGAATTTGCAGAAGGAGACTTGAAAGCTTGAAGAACCCTATAATTTTCCTTGAGATCCTTGGAGAGAATTTGGAGAGAAAACTAGAGGTGTATTGGGGTTTTTTGAGTGATGAGAGGGAATGGGTAAATTTGAAGAGTAAAATCAGTTATGGGGTCAAAATGACATAGTTTCGGTGTAGAAAGGGTAGTAAGAGACCCTAAACAACCTTGACTTAAAAAGTGCCGGAGGCGACCTACAGTCTGTACAACTCTCTACGGACCGTCCTGGTCATCCGTAGATCATGTTACTAGAGACCAAAAAATCTATCACTTTCCATGAGCACTTCCTGCAGTCCATAGACCCTTCTATGGGCTGTAGGTCTCAACCGTAGAGCTAAAGGTTAGTCAAAATTTAACCAAGTCTAGAACCCTACTTACGACCACTTCTTATGGGTTAAACTTACATCTACAGACCGTCCAGGTGAACTCTTCTAGAACTTGTCATTTTCTAATATCTCACTTAACTGCCACGATTTCCTACCTATGGCTCGTAGGTCTTTGTATGGTCCATAGGTGGGCTCATAAGAATTACTTCAGTCGCAAAATTTTCAGATTTTCCTTTCAAACTCAACTTACCAAGTTCAGAGGTATTACAATATCTCCCCCTTGGGATTATTTGTCTTCTAATGGGGCTGAACCTATCATAGAGTAGGAAAAAAGATCTAAAAACCCTACATGAATGCAAATCATACCAAAATGCACATAAACAAAGAGTAATAGACCCCAAGCTAAAACATAAACTCAAAATAAGGCTTTCATGAACATTCATTTATATGGAAACATTAGAATAGCCAAAATGCATGATTCCAAAAGATTAAAGATGAGGAGCTAGACATCAAGCTAAAATGGGAACATAGGGAAAGAGATGAGGATACTTGGACATCATATTGGTTTCGACCTCCCATGTAGCACCCTTACCTAATTGATTTCTCTATTCAAATATCACGAAAACAACGTCTTTATTTCTCAACTTTTGGACTTGATTATCCAAGATTTCAACCGGAACTCCTTCCTAAGAAATACATTCCTTAACACCCACATTCTCCAATGGAACAATAGAAGTAGGATCACCAATAAACTTATTCAAAAACGAAACATGAAACACTGCATGCAATCAAAAGGCAAACCCAACTCATAGGCTACCTTATCAAAATGCCTCAAAATCTGATATGGGACTAAAAAGCAGGGACTAAGCTTCCCTTTCTTCCCGAATCTCATCATACCTTTCATAGATGAGATTTTCAAGTAAAACCAATCATGAACATCAAATTCAAGCTCTCTATTTCTAACATCTACATAGGACATTAATCGACTATGAGCCAATTTCAACCTTCTCTAATAAGTTGAACCTTCGCCATAGCCTCATGCACCAACTTGGGCCCTATTAATTTGACATCTCCAACTTCAAACCAACCAATAGGAGACCTACACCTTCTACCATAGAGATCCTCAAATGGATTCATCTGAATACTTTTGTGATAGCTATTATTATAATAAAACTCAATCAAAGTTAAATTATCATCCAAATTACTCTTGAAGTCAATCTATAAGCTCTCAACATATTTTACAAAGTTTGAATAGTACGCTCGACTCGTCCAGAAATAATCGAATCCCCAGCATGTGTAGAGATTGAAAAAATTTCAAAAGAATTTCAGAATTGGCCAATAGGTGCAGATATAGAAAAAAAAAATTGTGCCAAGATTCTATCTTTTCCTTCTGTTTCTACCCTTTGTGCTCAGTCGGCCTTCGATGCCTACTGAGTACCTTTGTTTTGGTATTCATGCTACACTCTACATCTTTTTCGTGATCCAGGCCAACTACTAGTGGTGATTGTTCGTGCTATCTTTTGTATCTTTTGGGGATCGGAGTTGAGGGTAAGCACTTCGCGTCCTGGATCAACATGTCTCCTTCTGTACGTATATGTTTAGCTAGTCTTTTTTCTTTGAGATGACCTGTTGTTGTTCACTTTTAGGACTTGTATTTGTTCATATCAAGCAACATTGTATTCACTACTTCTAGGTTCTAGGAGGGATTTTATAGTATATAGATTTTGGGTTGCTACTATTTCTTCTTATTTTTTATTGCTAGTGTTATTTTTGTTTAGTTCTACCTTTATACTCACTACTTGTCATTCTGGGTACGAGTTTCTGATACACCTAAATTACACCTCTCTAAAGAACTATAAGTAGTCGTTGCCAAATAAGGAACCTAACCGAGGTAAGGATCGATCCAAGCTGGAATATGGTCTAGACTTAGGCTAATTTATGGTTAGTTGTACATTTAGTCAGATTACTTCTGTAAAAGGGGATTTATAAATAAATTAATTGTTGATTGATTTGTAGTAATAATTAAGCATGATTCAAAGTTTGTAAATTCAATATGAGATGAAACTAGGGCACATGTGTTCCCCACAAGCTCTTAACTCAGTAATCCTAATAATAGTAACTTTTTCCTAGTGTTTAACATGCTAAGCCAGTAAGTTTTGTATCTCCTAAGTGATTGGTTGTTCAAGTAGGAAATTTCACCTCGCAACTTGGTCGGTCTACGGGTGTGTGCTTTACTATCCCTTACCGTTGACCACAGATTAGCCCTCACTTATTTGGGTTAGACTATTAGACAGTGGACTATCACCCTAAATCTTCGTTGCTTAATCTATTTATCATTCATTACTTCCTTGGTCGATAGAGTAGGAATGAGGCGAATTCTAACGTTCGGCACTGTTAAAAAGTATTCAAAACAAAGAGATTAACAATACATGCATAACATTATTTCAGAATTACTTAGTCATTACTTTTACGTTGTTAATTAGTCATGGTTCCCACAACCCAGTTGTGGATTTAGTTATTCATACTTGAGTGATCACAATTCATAATAGGGTTTGTAAGGTAAATCATGAACATACAATTAGAATAGATGAAATCCGTAATCCTGAATTGAAGAACAAATGCAAATTTAATAATCCAAACTTCAAGAATTAAAATGCTTAAAGTGTTTGAAGAATAATTCTTGAAGCCAAAAGTAAGTATCTTAAAGTATCTAACAATCCAAAAACGAAAATTAAAACTAATATGTATAGAAAACAAATCCTAAACAAAGTAGGAAAATTAAGACTAAGGAAATTCGGTTTTGGGCAGTGTCACCTACGATTAGGAACCTACGGCTCGTCGTAGAGACGACGGCTCGTAGGTGCCTCCGTCCCTAGCAGTTAGTTAAATCTCGCATGGGTGCCATCCACGAGCATTGGCCTACGGCTGGTAGGTCTAAGAACGTCCCATCATATTCACCTATCGTTCATGGACATGAGCTTCTTATTTATGAACTATCCTGTCACTCCTCATGTACGACTCATAGTAGCACCTACGACTCATCAAACACCTTCTGTCGTTCATCACTTAGCTCAATTTTTCATCATTTCAACCCAGGCCTTCCACCTACAACTCGTCGAAGGAATGACAGCTCATAAGAGTAATCGTCTGTCACCAAATCCTGTTGTGGTAACACTTTTAACACCAACTACTCCAAAACCTATTTTCGGCAAAATCAAATAAAAATACCATCACATCTAGTAAAACAATTCTTAAGACACATGCAAAACTCTAAATTTTAATGCATCAAAAGTATTGTAAGTTCATGGTACATCAACACCCTCAACTTAAAGTCGTTGCTTGTCCTCAAGCGATCTGACAAACTCTAAACGACACTTGTGCAGAAGTAACCTAAAAACTCAAGCAATCACATGAAAATTTCTAAACAATCACCCTCTTAATTTATTTTCAGCACAGTGCAAATCTTTTATTTAAACTCAACAAGCCAATTCATGTGGATCAATACATAACATAGAAATACCAATAGACACATTCACATACATAGACAACAATCACAAAGAGACCAACTCTTCAATAATGTAACTTGTGCTCTTACTTGAAAGAAATCCCCTTATTCACAAAGAATTTGGAATTTTAGTTAGGGACTCAATATACACTCACACTGAGAAGTTAATTCAATAGAGTTTGTACTCAATACCATAGGTTTGCCCTTATTTTCTATGCTTTGACTTTCCAAACCATATACTTAGGATCACTATAGGACTTTCTTAGCTTGTTCCATACGCTTAGGGTCAGGTGTGGTATATTGAAATATTAAGTGACTTTTCTACCTTCCTTGACATTACAATGGCTATTTTACATTTTTTACAACCAATTCTGACATCGTCTTACTTTTTTCTCTTCTCCTTATGATTCATTTAAGCTCGGGTGTGACTTTGAATTGATTTTCTTGGTTGATTAATTTATTTTTAATCTTTTTATTTAAGCTTTTCATTATTTTGCATCTTTTGTTCAATCCCACCATTTTAATCATTTTTACTCATTTTTCTCTACACACGACTCTTTTCATACCCTTTCTTTCTTGTTTTTCTTTAGAATAGCCATCATCAACTTAGGTGTTTTGCATGAGTTTAGGTGCATGATGTCCTAGGGAGGACCAGGGCCAAAATCAAGGCAAATCTCTCAAGTAGCCACCCTTAACTTAGGATTTTAGCCTGAGTTGAGGTAGACAATCTCCAAGGAGAGACCATGGCCAACACAGAGTTTCACAAAAACAAATTAGGGAAGGTTAATTGGGTGTCTTGAAAAAAATTTGTATTCATTAGGCTCATACATTCCGATCAAAGGGATAATTTATTGTTTTGGTTGGATATTTTTAGGCTTAAGTGGAGTCATTCTAAACAATGTCATATGATCATTCCAGTTCCCAGTCTAAATCATCTTAGAAAGACCAATGGTGCAAGTCATATATTGGCATGTACTAGATGAATATACAAACAATATCACACACATAGCACCTTGTTTCACTCTCAAATCAACATTGTATCTGGTTCATGTTATACCTTAAGTCATGTTTTATAATCGATTCCTCTCATGGCATACAAAGATCCTACACATTCAACTTATCAAGCGCACATATACAACACATTTCAAAAACTCGAGGGGTAAATACTTTTATGCTCATTTTCCATCAAGATTTGATTCTATTCTACTTTTACACTTATACTATCCTAGACATGTTGATTCAACATAAATTAAATAATTCCTTGGGAATAGAGAACACAGGCAAGAAAATCCCAAGGAAGGATTGTGACATGGGTTATTCAGAATTCACCCTAACACTCACAATCTGTTCACCCCACCCCACAAAATATATAGTGCAGTGCCCATAATGTACAAAACACATAAGACGTAGGGTGAGACAAACCTGTGGCGCAGAGGCGCCAAAGATCGATCGATAAGCAGATGGGTTTGGTTGCCCCAAACCCGCTGGATCAACATGAGTGACACACTCAATTATAGCTAGGGGAGCACCATGAGTTGTGCTGCTCAAAGAGGATGCACCGATAGCCAACACCCTCTCTCTAAGCTTCCACATCTTCTCATCATGTAGCAACTATCTCTTCGCCGCCTCACGCTGGTGCTTCTCCTTCTTCTTAGCTCTTCGGTCCTCCTCTATGTCCGTAGTATTCTCCGAAGTGTGTTGCCCTTTCCAGACACATGGTTAATATTAGGCTCATCCTCACAAAATAATGCATTAAGCACCACATATCCAACATCTCCCTCTGGGGCAGGCTCCAAGACATCAACATCTACAGTGGCTAAACGTCAATATCAGCCCAGAGTTTGGCAAACTCTGCCTAGAACACATCTATATTAACTATAGACCTAGATTAATGCCTTTCCAGTATTCAGAGCTCAAAAACATCAATACTCTAGTGCACTACTTGTATATTCACCTCAACAGTTCTCATTCCGTACCTCTGATTCCTCTACAGACTTCCTAATCTAAGGCCTAATATGCTGCAAGAGACTCGCCATTTGAGTCTCCAATTTGTGACTCTGGCTAGTGGCAGCATGGCAAACCCTGTGGGAGTAGGAGCGCGAGGTTTGCTTGTACCCGGGTCGGGCGAAGTGGAAGGTGGAGTAGTCACAATAAGCTCCTCAGTAGGGGAAGGAATGGTTGACTCATCTGGCTAGTCAGTAGCAAGTACCTCGCCTATAAGCAATAAATAAAATGGGATAACCCTCCTTAGAGCAGTACATCATCCCATATCAAACAAACATTGACAATCTTGGTCACCTCTATCAACTTATCACATACCTAAAAATAATAGTATCCTTTTTACATAGGCAGAAGATGAGACAGGGGAATGGTAAAAAGGTCTTCTCTTAGAAAGCCCTCTCATGCATCTTGGCTATCAAAATCCGGGAGAACTCTATCTCATGCCCAGCCATCAATGAAGCTAGCATCACAACACGGTCCCTAGTCCTATATTATCAACAAACATGGAGGAAATCTGGCCCAGCTGATAGACCACCAGAACATAGCAGCAACATTTAGAGTCACCTTTTTATAAACAAGGTCATGTCACGAACCCACTCAACATTCACCCTTTTATCAACAATGTGCCCAACCATCTAGCATAACAAGGTCTCTCTCTACTCAGTTTCACACATGGCAGCTCTATTTGTCACCATCCCTATCCAGCAGTCGTACTCAGCTGTGTTAATCGATAGAGCATATGAAGGGTCATAAATAAAATGGCATACTGTGGCATCCAATAAGTTGATGGGATACCCCACACCAAAGTAGTCAATAGTGGTGGCTGAGCTAGTGCCTAGCCCATGGTGGCAGAGCATTTTGTACCATCATTGCTAATGAAGCATAAAACTACCTAACAATATTTGGACTATACCTCCCCAGAATCTCTGCCATCCACTCACATCTAGCCGTTTGAAAAGCTCATGAATAGCCGACACTCTGTGCAGGCTGCCTATGTGTACCCGTCTCTCCTCAATATTGGTCTGGGCTGGCTTCTACTGCTCATTCATGGGTAACCCATCCGTAAATAACTATAACATCCCTCGCACACACCATCTATTTGGCTTAGTAGAAAGGTGTATCGTTTCAACTCTCGCATAAGGAGGGTCATGTGCCTCTCCGGGTTTAGTAGCATTAGAAGTCAAGGAAATAGTTGAATCTGAGCTAGATCTGGGCAGGGACTCCTTATTTTTATCATTTGAACTTTGTGCCCCCTCCTCAGACTTGGAGGCATCATAATGGTTGGGAGACTACTCCGCCTCCGACTATCTGACTATCTCAAGTAATCTAACCTGTTGTCGCGTAGTCCAAGGTGATATAGGAGAGTCTTTGTTTGTGTTGGGATCAAATTAAGACCCACTGGACTTATCAATAAGCCAAATGGAGGGTGCCATGGACATGGACTTCCCTTTGCGTTGGTAGATTTGTGTTTTATTTGGCACCATAATACCCGAGGAAGAGTTGTTTCTACTCAAACTATCCAAAAAAAAAAACAAGAAAAATAGAAAAATAAACTGCAAAACTAAAAAGATTATTGAAAAAACTATATTATTGGGACCTACGGTTAACTCTTACGGGCCGTGGAAGCACCCACGGGCCACAGGACCAAATTGTATGTAAGGAGGTCATATTTTTAGGTCCTAGAAGTTGGAACGATGATTCACCAGAACGGTCTGTCAGTGGAATGACGGACGGTAAGCCAAAGCATCATCACAACTTAGGCTACTGGTTTGTGATTTTGACTGACGAATCCAAACCTACGGTCCATAGGTTCCCCTACGAGCTGTAAGTGTGAGGTAGTTAGTCACTACTATGTTAGTTCACCTCTCAATTTCATCCCACATCAGAATTTTAACATTTAGACTACCAAAGCACCTCAATAACATACATTTCAACATATTTTCATGTTATTCTGTCATTCCTAGGGTTTTGGTTGTGCAATTAAACACAAGACAAAAATCAACTTGAAACCCTAAGTCAAGAACACAACTAGGGCATTAACCCACATGTTTACACGAAAACTCAACAACACTCACTATACTTTCATCCCAAGGGTACATTGTAACTAATATTATCAGATTTAATAAACAATTTATACCCAAGGTCAAGTAACAACTTTTGATTTCAACTAAAAGAAAATTAATTATTTTGGTTTAGAAGAAGTACCTTTGAAGAGAAATTCAAATTTGTGTGAGTGTGTTCTCTTAGCCTTGACAACCAAAACTTGCTACACTCTGAACCTGCGACGTTTGATTTTAGAAGATAAAAGCTTTGGGGAAAAATGAGAGAAATGAAGAAATATGGAGGAAAGAGGGGACAAGAGGAATATATAATGGAGTGTGGGAGTTGGAGGGGTTTGAAATGGATGTGAAAGAGTGTAAATGTGAAGGAGTAACTATATTAAGGAGTTGTAACGGTAATGGAAAAAGGGAAATGAGGAATAGATTTAAATGAAGGATTTTATTTAATAAGGTTCCGGGTCGAGTCAGTGCAATCCACTTGTTTGGACTTACCATTCCTCGTCGACGGTTCGTAGTGAGAACTACGGTCCATTGGTGGGTGTCATTGTTACGCTCTACACTTCTAAAATTCAGGAAACATACCTCGGGTCTATGATTGGAAACTACGGATCATTGAATGAACGATGGTCCATACTCTGCAATCGTAGACTTAAAGTGACAACTGTGTTTGAATCTTGGATTCTATGGATGCCATATACGGTCCATCTATTTAACGATGGCTCATCTATGGGATCCGTAGAACCTCCTGCACTTCTAGTTTTCAGAATTCTATTACTTTCCTGCACACATGTAGCAAACATTCAGACTTCCTTTTTACATTTTCTTGAATCTTTTTGGACGCGGACACTATACTACCCTAATCTAGTGAAGACTAAACTCACTAAAATATCAAACTAAACAAAAACTATATTTCAAATCATAAAAATAACCAAAAATCTGCTAACTTGGCTAGACTCTTACATCTTGGGTTCCCTCCCAAGTAGCGCTTGATTTAACATCGCGGCATGACGCTGAACTCTTGACTACTCCGACTACATCAAGATCCTATTCACCATCACCTCTTTGACCTCTTTCAGTTGACCCAAGTAGAATTTGATGCTTTTGCCATTCTCTTTTAATCTAGTTCCTTCCTCATTCTCATGGTTAACCGCTCCGTGTGAAAACACTTGTACCACTTTGAATGGACCCGTACACATATATTTGAGCTTGACAAGAAACAAGTGCAACCTTGAATTAAATAGAAGTACCGAATCACCGGGAACAAAAACATGATTTTTAATCGTTTGATAATGGTACCTCTTAATCGTCTCCTTTACGAGGATGAGCTTTCATATGCTTTTAGGTGAAACTCATTGAGCTCATTCAACTCATTCAATCTTTGACTTGATTTGGCATCCCAATCTAAATCCATCTTCTTGAGTCCCCACATCGCTTTATGCTCTAACTCTACAGGGAAGTCACAAGACTTCCCAAAAACAAGTTGGTAAGGGGAAATACCTATGGGAGTCTTGAAAGTATTGCGATAGGTCTATAGAGCATCATCAAACTTTCTTGACAAGTCAGCTCTCTTCACATTTACAGTCTTTGCAAGGATCTTCTTAATATCTCTATTTGACACTTCGACTTGCCCACTAGACTGTGGATGATAATAAGTTGCCATGTTGTAACAAACACCATACTTCTCAAGCAACACCTTCAACAACCTATTACAAAAGTGGGAACCTCTATCGCTAATAATCTCCCTTGATGTACAAAATCTGTAGAAAATACTCTTTTTCAGGTCTGCGATGACACTATTCCCTTCATTGTATGAAAGCGCAACAGGTTCCACTAATTTACAAATATAGTCAACTTCAACAAATATGTACTTATTCCATTCGAACTCACAAATGGACCCATAAAGTGAAGACCCCGAACATCAAACAATTCAATCACTAGTGTAGGAGTCATTCAGAGTTCTTGCTTTCTTGAAATACCTCATTCTCCTTGGCAGCGATCACAAGACTTGACAAAATTATGAGCATCTTTGTGAATAGTAGGCTAATAATACCCACACTGAAAGATTTATGAGCAGTCCAGATACAACTATGATGACCACAAACATGAGACGAACGACAAGATTCTCGTATACTCATCATCTCTACCTCAATCACACAACGACAAATAGTCCCATCAGTAGAGACATGAAACAAATAAGACTCTTCCTAGAAAAATTTCTTCACATCAGACATGAATTTCCTCCTTTCGTGGAATGATAAATCTCTTGCACCAAATCACTCACCAAATAGTTAGCAAAATCTGTGAACAAGGGGATAAGATCAAAGGAAGAAGCCAATACATGTTCGTCGGGGAACGTATCATCTATCTCAAGTCCATCACCTAACTCCATCATTGCCTCTTCTTTCAATTTGGAAAAGTGATCAACCACTTGTGTTTTTCCCTCTTTTTATCTTTCACTTTAAAATCAGACTCTTACAACAATAACACCCATTGAATCTGCCTCGATTTTGCATCCTTCTTTGCCATAAGATACCTTAATGCCGAATGATCAATATGCACAATGACTCTAGTGCCAAGAAAATAGGGTATAAACTTTTGAAACGCAATGACTACAATAAGGAATTCATGTTCAGTGACCGTATAATTCTGTTGAGCAACATTCAAAGCTTTGCTCACATAGTATATGGGTTAAAGAATCTTTTCTCACCTTTGCCCCAATACTATGCCATATGTCACCCCACTCACATCCTATAGCCCGTTTGAACCACTTCAATACTGATATCAACACCTCAACTCCAAATACAGCTTCTTTGGGTGGCGACAAGGAAAATTTACACACATCAAGTTCAGCAACCAATGCATCATACTCATAAATACTATCTCTATCAAAATGCATGATCACAACAGCTAGCGCGTTAATGAGTATGAGATTTGGACTCATTTAGGGTATTTTTTAATATAGAACTAGTGTCCTCACATTCTTAATTTGTGCCAATAACTGATGTACAACTCTTGATTTTCAGGTATATGGATTGAGGAACAAAGCAAGGACACTAACAAGCAAAAAGGAAAAAAATAGGCTGAAAGGATAAAAAAAGGCAACCTGGTGATCGCCAAGTTCACTTGGCGAATCGCCGAATGGCTATTTGACAACCTAAAGTTCCAATGTGCCAAGCCTTGAAGGAAAGAACCAAGTTGGCGATGGAAAGGAGCAGTCAACGGATCGCCGCCGAGTGATTTTGCAAAGCCAAGATAGATCGCCCAAAGATATAGACTTAGAGGGTGCTGAGTACCAAGGCAAGAGGGCGATGGAATAGACCACAGGGTGGCTCGCTGAGTGGTTTGACGAGCTCGACTTAATTCATCGAGTGACTCTTTGCAGCATATTTTTTACGACTATAAATACGTTTCTGAACATTTAGTTTAAGATCAAGTACTCTTTAGAACAATTTTTTATTAACTTTTTAGTATCTGGAGACAGTTTTCTGTAGTTTTTCTAGAGCTTTGAAGAATTGGAGTTTTTCACTTTTCAGAAATTGGAAGTGGGTCTTTGAGATTCTTTTAATTGGAGCATTGTAAGGACGAATCTACCCTTACCCAGTTGATGGATAATCAATTTGGTAATGGTTTTTACTTTTTTATGATGTCTATCTAAAACCCCAATTCTTGGGGTGTGATTATGTGATTATGGGTTGATTTAGTTTATGGGTATTGCTAATTGTTAGTTTAAATGATATTTAGAAGTGAGTTTAATTATTAATAGTGGTTTAATATAGGAATTGTAGTTGAAAATGCAGTTCAAGGTTTGTGTTTTTGGCATGCTCGAGAGAGAGGTTTTAAAACCAAATTTATTGGTTGATGGTTAGTGGGTATTGGGTTGACCTGGGTTCAACTCGAGAGAGATAATCCTTAACCCAATCCCACACATTCAGCTTAACAGAGTTAATAGACTAAGGTGTGGGTTGTTCTTATTTTGCATGCTTGTTGATGTTCGAGAGAAATCAACTTGATTCGGGTTAAATTGTTTGAGAGAAAGTTTACCTCCGCTATAGCCTAGCATACTCACTAATATCTAGCTAATTACTAATAGTTGCAATTACCTACTTGTCTATATTAGCCTTTAATCGATCACATTCCAGGAACCCGTCTCATTATTGATAAGTTTTATTCGTTCTGACTGTTTGTAGTTGATAATTAACCCCCCCCCCCATTTTACATTTGTGTCACCCCTTAACTGGAATGATATATTTATTCGATAACTTTTATTCGTATTATTGATTTGAATATGTTCATACGTCCCAATTGAATCTGAAACACTTACCACTCCCTGTGAGATTCGACCATAACTCATTTAGTTCAGTTTTATACTGACTAGCGATCGTTGACTCTTAGAATTGGATGAAGTTTCCTTGAAATGTTAATCAAAATGGCGTCGTTGCCGGGGAGTTGTGTTGTTTGAAATTCTTTTGGTGAAGTTGAATTTTGTTCTTGTTTGTCATAGTTGAATCTACTTATTTTTAGTTTTTTTTTTTTCTATTTGAAACAGAGGAAATGAGTGTCAATGGAAGCAATGGTAGACAAGTGGGCCACCAAGATGACATCAGAAATCTCAATGATGTCAACGAACCAAATGTCAATGACCCAAATCTTATGGGTGGAGTTGGTGCCATTTTCTTACCCCCAGCTGAAGGGAAGGTTGTGTTCCACATTATAAGCACCATGTTGCAGCTCTTGCAATTGAATGGGTTGTTCGGTGGGTTGGCTTATGAGGATCCCCATGAGCATATAAAGAACTTTGTCGATGTTTTTAGACCATTCTCCTTTAAAAACATATCTCAAAAGTCTGTCCAATTGAGGTTATTCCCATTTTCTCTAATGGGAGAATCATGTAAGTGGTTGGCGGAGTTGCTAAGAGATTCTGTTACTTCATGGGAAGAGCTTGTCACTGCATTCCAAGTGTGATTTTTCCCACCTTCGAAGATGATGAATCTTCGGGACAACATCCAAAGCTTTAAGCGTTTGGAGGGTGACCCAATCCATGAGACTTGGCTAAGATTTAAGAAGGTGGTGCTCCAATGCCCAACTCATGGATTGCCCGATAACATTTTTCTGCAATACTTTTATCGATGCCTTGATTCGGTGAACAAGGGTGTGGCAGATCAACTTTCTTCGGTAGGTTTAATGCAACAACCTCACATTATTGCAGCCCAACTCTTGGATGGTATGACCAAATTTAACTGGCAATGGTACACCCGTGAAGATCAGGGTTCCCCTCTCACTTTTAAATTGACCAAAGAACATATTGAAAAAGATCAAGAGAGGGACCAATACATGGCAAAGATGATGACTCAGATGGCTATTTTGGCCAAAAACGTCATGGGTGCTGCTACTAGGAGTGGTAAAGATGTCGGTGGTGTAAACCCTAAAGAGGCCAAGTTTGAAAAATTGTACAACGAGGAAGTAAACTTCTTAGCCAACCAAGGAGGTGGTTATCGTGCAAACTACCCAATGTCGGGTGGCAACCAAGGTTGGAATAGAGATGAGGGATGGAGAGATTGTGACAGAGAGTGGCATGATCGGAATGCTACTTGGAATAAAAGTGATGTGGAAAATGATAGGTATGTTCCTCCTCACGAACGTCAAAAGCCGAAATATTCTAAGGGTGGCCGGACTGAGGATATACTCTCACGTATTCTCAACAAGGTTGAAGGGTCTGATAAGGTTTTGAAGAAAATGAAGGAAGATGAATCAACCCTCAACCAGACTGTTACATCTCATTCCATCTCTATCAAGCAATTGGAGACCAAAATGGGTCAAATTTCTTTACTTTTAAACCCAAGACAGTAAGGGGGGTTGCCTAGTAATACTATGGCAAACCCCAAGAATGAAGTTTGAGCGAGGACTTGCGTTGTGTCACGACGTTAAGTAAGGCGCTTCTTGGGAGGCAACCAAAGTTTTTATTTGTTGTCCTTTTTTTTTTGGAAGAACATGTGTTGATTGTGCAGGTTGAAGTGTAGAATGTGTTAGATAACTGCACGTTGGCGAGCAAAATGTCAAGTCGACGACTCACCGAACAGGTTGGCAAGCCCGACTTTGTCTGCCGTTTGGACCTCCAAATTAACTGGAGGTCCTGTAAAACTCATCGAGGTAAGTAACCAATCGGCGTTTCACCGAGTGGTTCAGCGAGCTAGACTAATATCGCCGGAAGGTCACAAACTGGACGGTTTTTAAAAAGCCAAAGGTTTAAAATTTCGAACTCTTTCACATTCCCACACTTTTTAACTTCACACAAACACACCCGCGCTCTATATTTCCTATATTCTAGATTTTTACCACTTTTTGGTGGTCGATCTTGTGTTTAGAATTGGAACTGTTTGCCGCCTACCATTGCAAATCGTATTTCGGTATAAAAGGTTGGTTTTCCAAACCCCAAACTCATAAATAGTGGCTGAACTTAAATGCAATTGTGTAGTTCTTATTGATGTCTATTGGGCCTCTATGAAATCGTAAATATGTGCTAATTTGCCGATTTTAATTTCAATATCCTGCCTTTATTGCCTAAATTGTTGATTCCCCAATTTTTGTCCTTTAATATTGATCGTAATCTTGTGGGTTGTGCTTAATTGTTGATGAGTCTAGTTTGGTGAAGTCTTAGTAACCCAAATTGTGCTAAATGACGTGCTTTGCACAATGATGGAGCGCTTGACGTCATTCTTAAGGGCTAAAGTCGTCAAATGGCAAATTTTGGCCAAACCAGGGGAAGTATGAGTACCCCGGTGGCATGGGTCTAATGAGTCTGAGCCTAATTGAGTGGGTGTGTTGTTTGATTTTGTTTTCAGGGGCTGTGGGTTTTATTTTGGAAGTTGAGGTTGATAATGGCACACTAGGGAGTTTGGCGAGCTGGGTCAAGCTCGCCAAACCACTCGGCGAGGCGAC